>NW_022728550.1:46430-71441 GCF_011630105.1 Anneissia japonica | reverse complement strand
AGTAGACATAATGCTGTATAATTGATTTTGCAATTACTTAGATTACTTATTGTCTTGTTTTAATATGTAGAAACATAATTAGTGTTAATGCTGTAGAATAGACCCCACCCCTGTGCTCCCCATGTTTCTGCAATGTATTGTCTGTTTTTATAATATAATCTAATTAAAAAAAACAAATTTGCTCAATAAATCATTTTGCTCCAATTACATAACAGCCTGGAAGCACTTCTTGATACGTTAAGTGTAGTCAGGTAACATACTCATGAATATTCAACAGCATGTTACCTTATTTTTGGTCATTTTAATATGAATATTTATTTGAATACAATTATTTGAGGTGTTTGCATGTTTTCTTGAAAGAAAGTTTTTCTTTCTGTAGAAATGTTTGCATGCCCACACTAACAATTTTTAAAATGGAACTCAAACTGTATAAAAAAAAACTGACTTAATATCAGTCTTGTTTTCATAAAAATTAGTATCTGATTGTCAAATTTTCAGTAGAAATCTTTCGCTAAGTTTTAGGAAAAATTTTTACATCAAATTCTGTTGATTTTTACACTGCTCTTGTCATTGATTGATTGTGTACAAGTTGATAGTTTGCTTGTAAAATTGTATTTGATCAATATTATTTTTTTGTATTAATGTCTGTCTGAGATGGTGATAACTTGTTTTGTCCATTCACTGTTTATTTTATCAAGAATTTAATTGATATTTTTTTAAGTTTTCTCACTGAATTTCTATATTGCTATAAAAATTCTGCAATTACTATAATGAAAAATTGAGATAGTTATTCAACAATTATTTTATATTTTTTGGAATGGTGCTCGAAATATTGCAGAAAGTCAAAAATTTGCACAAAGTGCTCAACTTGCACTAAAATAGTATTATAAATAGTACAGTAATAGTAATGTTAAATGATTAATTTAAAAACCATTTAAAATTTGCTCTTATTAGAATTCAAATGTTTTGAGAATGGGGATGTACCCGGTATACTTTTTTGCACAATGAGTATTTTTTAGATTGATAATGGCATTATGCAAATTTACAATCTATTTGTGTTGTTATTCTTAATTTTGTTGGTTATTTTGGTATTTTTTGTGATAAAAAACTAGTTTGTTTTCAATTTTATTATTTTATTTCTTTGTTGTCTGTTTCAGATCTTTGCATGCTAATGATTCGCCATCTGAGTTTGCAACTTTTCCACTGAATTCTTCATATACCTCTCTTCCCAACACTAACACTTCGCTTGATTCTATGCATGCCTCATCTAACCAGTCACTAATCCATCCACAACCTACTACATATTCAACGTTAAACGACCAACTCATGCGTGCCATTCCCAGTGCCGGACAAGAAGGTGTGGTAGTACGTTCCACCGAGCACAAAGTTAAAACCACTCTAAAATTCTATCCTTTAGATGAATATGATAAGTTGGTTAAGTCGGGCGAGATTCAGCCAGAAACTGATAATGTAGAAGTTATAAAGTATATTCCCCCAAAAGAAGATGAGAGTGTAGACACTGGACCAGACAAACCTGCACCCTCCTATAATTGGGTAATGAATCGAATCGGGAGTTTGAGAACTTTGAGCAAAGAGACAAATAATGCTTTGCAAAATGATTATTTAACCCAAAAATCCGCTTATCAATCACAACCAGATTTAAGAGGGTACACATATGAACCTACGACATCAGCATCACAAATTTCACTGTCTTTTACTCCGATTTCAAAAGGAACAACTTTTTCAAGAAGTGAGACAAATGTGGGACCAAATAATACTACAATTTTACGCCCAGAACCATGTATTTTTCCCAAAAGACCCTCGCATCCATTCCAGCATGAATCTTCACTTGGTAGCATGAATGACCTCCGAAGTGCACAGCACGTTAGCCCAGCTGGAGAGAACCCGAGAACGTATTACCAATCCACTCCAAACCTTTTGCATGATAACAAGACACTAATGCATGGATTGGACCTAACCAGCTCAAAATCGCTGAGTAGACTCGATGAGGAAGACACATTATATGCAGAGTCTGCACAGATATCATATGATCCCAGAACGGCTACTAACATGGCCAAGAACGAACATGCCGCATGTGGCTCATATAATACTGATATAACAAGCTTGAATAAAAGCATGAGTAATGTAGAGGAAGGCTATTATCAGGTGCCACGAAAGGTTCGTTTCAGCTCAGATTCAAACCTTCTTGGTGACTCTTTCTTTAGGGCGCCCTCGGTTGACGAACCAGATGCAAAGGCAGGTGAGCCAGTCCAGGAGCCTGTCATTAAACAAGGAACTGTAGCCAGTAGAGTTGCTGGTTAGTATTTAATTATTGTTTTTTCAAGTTTTTTGTAACATACATCAACAAGGAGCAGTTGTCCAGCCTCCAGCAAATGTATTGTTCCTTATGGTTCACAAATATCGCGAAATCTCCATATTGCTTAAAAACTTAACAAACACATCTCATTAGTACACAATGGAGACCAGTATTTTGACTGATTGGGCCATAAACCTTTAGGAATAGATAATTAAAAACTTTTTTAAAACTTGGGCAGCACACTTTATTATGGCTTGAATCAGTGATCTTTAATTATGTTAGATATAAAATAATATTGTTGATGATGATGTGTTTATCCTCCTAGATGCCCGTGCCAGAATTGATGAACTGGAGCGTTCAATGAGCCCCCCAGCTTTGGAACGTCAACCTCGTTCCCTACATCGAAGCAATAGTGCTGCAGGGTATGAGAACGGTAGTCAAAGTATTCGTTCACGAACACCGTCACCAGAACTCTGGATGAGGAACCCAGGTGGTCAACCACTGCAGGTGTGTCATCAATTAATTAATTCATTTATATTGTAAAGCAGTTCACTTGTTTTATTGTATATTATGAGATGCTGGCATCACATACCATCACAAGATAGAGTGCTCAGGATGTGTACATTTGCAACACATATTTGAGGATATATACTGTATAACCAATTAATACATGTCACCAATGCTTGAATAGAGTAAATATAAAACACAATTATTTTACATATTTAATTCTTTCTTTAGGAAACATATTATTGGAATCGTTCAGAGGGTTTGAAGTCTCCGGAGATAGAAGCTAGGAGGGAGAAGGAGAGGCTGATAGAATATGGACCAGGGTTTGATTCACCTCCTACACCTAGCTTTCCATTGGATCCTAAAACACCTTACGTTCATTTGGTCTCTACGCCCACGCCCCTTGCTTTCGTTGGACGAGGTCCTGAAGGTAATAATCTTTGTTATAATGTTTTTGGAATTTTTTAAGAGATTATTTTTTTCACAAGAGTTAATTGACATACCAAATTATCATTATTCTTAGATAATTAAATATTGGTTTTTAATTCAATTCAATTCAATACAAATTTATATTATTTAAAGATGCGGTTTACCAAAAAATTACTATGGTAATAAATTATATTTTTGTGGTCTGTTTATTTGTTATATTATTTAATGTATAACATAATAATATAAATACATTATTTTCATGTTTAATTAGAAGTGTAGTGTAAAGAATTCTAGTTAAGTTTATGGTAGTAAAAAAGAAATTATTTGACTTTTAAATTATTCATTTGGTTTCAGGGTAGAGTAGACAAAAATGCATTTCACCTTCTGTACAAAATTGAAATTTTTTTTTTAGTGATCAAATTTCAAATTCCTTTGAGTTATTGTAATAATAGGTCTGTGACATCACGCTAAGTTACCATGGCAGTGACCTTCATTAAGTTTTGGGGAGTTCCAAGTTAGCATTTCACGACCCTTGCAATGAAAACAAGTTAATTCATTGGTCCCTTTAGGGTATGTTGCATACCAAACCAACCACACAAAACCCACGCATGTTTCTGGCTTAACAACGTCATCTTCCTTATCAGTCCTGCTCGGTCATGCATGTAAATCTTGTTCCCATTTACCATAAAAGTAGTAGATCTGTAAAAGCAAAAAGTTTACAACAGGAATCAGACAGAGCATTCAACACAGCTGGAAGCGGGTAACCACTTTATTTTTCTCTCTCGGATGTCAACGTCTAAAGCTATTTTTAGTAGTTGATTTGATGTTCAAATAGAGGCATTTGCAACAGAAAACGGTCAGAAACACTTGTCTCTGCGAAAACAACCAATCTGTTAGATACTTGTGAAAGAATGTTTTAACAAATTCATGCTGCTGAATTATTTATCTGACAAAAGGTTTGTTAAGAATCCATATTAGATTTGTTTTTTAGATTATTAAAATTGACATTTAAAAATGATAGGTTTTTAATTTGACCAATTTCTCTCATGTTAGCTTAGTTAGAATTTAATACAGTAAATGTGTATTAACTTTATTTTTAATGCATCTTTATATTTAAACATGTGATGCTAGAAACCAATACCCCATATTTTACTACAGTATTTGCATAATATTTCCATTTCAACACTACTACGTAGTGTAAAGTGTAAGAATAGGTGAAAGAACACATCCTGCTGGGGCACTTCAAGGATTTGTTCTTTCACCTATTCTTTTTACACTAGTGATTATATCTGCAATGATAGAAAATGCTCAATGCATCAATATGCTGATGATACTGTAATACTGGGCTTTCTCACAGACACACCTAGTGGTTACCATGATGAAGTACGCAGATTTGTTAAATGGTGTGATCAATAAAGATCAATACAAATAAGATTAAGGAAATGATAATTGACTTTAGAAATCAGAAAGGTACAATTGAGCCTCTTAAAATTAAAGTCCTTGTTGAGCAAGTTGATCAATACCAGTATTTAGGAACCACAATTGACAATAGGTTGTCCTGGAAATTATGCTGAAAATACTGTCACTGAAAGCCAATCAGCGCCTACACTTTCTAAGAAAGTTTTTGAAGTTCAATGTCAATCATAACATTTTAGCACTCTTTTACAAAGCAGTTATACAGAGTGTCCTAATTTTTCACTTAATTTGCTACTATGGTAATGTTTTTAACTATAACAAGGACCAATTTGAACGAATTGTTGAAAAAAGCAAACGATGTATTAAGGGAGATATTGAACTAGATTCAGTAATGATAATTGTATGGAGCAGAAATTACATGCAATAATGAAGAATGAAGCAGACATTATGTGAATAATGAAGAATGAAGCAGACATTATGTACAATAATGAAGGATGAAATACAAACATTGCATTTACAACTAAATTTTAACAAAAGTGGCTTTAGTGCCAAAATCAAATACTTGCCGATACAGGAAGTCATTTATTCCAGATACAATATTCAATTTAAATTTTATAGCAAAACGTTAGAATTTTATCGTTTTAATCTGTGTTCAAATACTGGTCTGTCTCTGAGGTACACATAGTAAATTTTAAACAATTTTAGAACAGTGATTTTCATTGACTTTTTTAGTACTTTACTATTTTAACGTGTTAATATCTTAACATATTTCTCGTCAATGCAACATTGTGTTGTTTTGTAATTTTTCTTGTAATTTTAAACATTTTAAGTATATACAACTAATACAATAAAAGGCAAATATAAAATGTTTCAATACTATATGTTGCTAGGATTCTTTGTTCGAAACAAAACATGTGTAGTGAAAAGTAGGCCTACAGTGAATTTATGTCAAAGCATTTCGGATTACAAAATCTTAAATGCCCACTCTAAAAAAGATTCCCCAAAAAGCAGACTAAAAGTGGAAATAGTGCCCCTCTTTGAAGCAATAAGTGTTTGGGTAGTTACTGTGTGTTTTTGAAGAGTGGAGCGATGTGAGTTGGGATGGTGTGGTGGTTTAAGTAAATTAGGAACATATTTTGGGAGATTTATTTTACAGAAAGGGATTTGCAGTGGGCGAAGATATGCTGAGTGATCTTATATTTTCATCTACATTATTAATCATCGTCATCATTTAATACTATCATCATCATTATTATTATTGTTAACATTATTAATATTAAGGCTATTATTATTTCTGTGATCATTATAATCACCATTATCATTATTTATTAGCATCAGACAGTGAGCCAGACAGATAATAAAGAAACCTCAGACTAGGAAATGCTTGTTTGCTCAGACAACATTTCATTTGGTAGTCATTGTTTTTATTCTGATTCTGATAATGTATTTTGAGTATAAAGTTGTGTCTGTAATTTATTCATTGTAATTAAAACCACAGACAAAATGAAACAATATCGGATGGAATTCAGGAAATGCTTATTTACAGAAACAATTTTTTGTTAGACATCTGTGGCTGTTGTTTTACAATAATGTTTTAGGCATGGCCTGTGTCAATTGTTAAGAGGCTTAATTTAACGTAGCAAGTGATGTTTGGCTTAGAGCTAGATTTGTAAACATTATTTTCCATGAATTTTCGATCAGTGTCCCTTGAACTTGTGAGGACATGTGTGGGCAGCCTAAATGTTCCAGGCTTGGCCAACACTAATCCATTAATGAGCCCTGCAGCAATTGATGTTCAGCTTACTTAGTGTTGGATTTGTAAACACACAATTTTTCTGTGAATTTCTGATCATCGCACCTTGAACTTGCCAGGACAAGTTTGTTTTTATAATCAATGTGTTAAAGTGGATTTTTATTGGCAAAATGCTAAGCTTTTATCCATTAATATAATTAGTTTAGCAGAGTCAGGATGTGTATATATTACAATTAAAATCCAAATTTACTCAGTGTTCAGCCAACTACAACTCCAGTTGGATAACTTTTGTTAGCACAAAATGTAAATTAGTTTCTGTTAACACACTGTTTAGAATTTGTAGGATATATGCATTGTTGTTCAGGAAGTGTATTTGAATGTGAATCCAAATTTACTCCGTGTTCTGCTTAAACAGGAACTCCAGTTGGTTACCTTTTCTATGTAAGTTAATTTCTGTTAAGACATTATTTATAATTTGTAGGATATATGCATTCTTGATAAGGTATGTTTTTGGCGCTGATATTGCATTACGGTTTTGTTTGTCTCATGTTCATAGGAATATGTTTTGTTGAAACTAAGTTTGTGTGTGCATTATTATATTGTTATTTTGGGGTATTTTATCAAACCTGGTGGTACAACCATAGAGAAAATAGAACATTCTCTATGGTACAACATGGCATTTTACAGATAACAAGCTTCAGTCGTGCAGTAACCACAGATCTTATTTGTATGTAGGATCTGTGGTGTAACCACATATCCAATAGGACACAACTCCCTTGAGGCAAATTCCATAATGTTTCAGCATGGTTCCAGCTAGTAATAAACACATTCGTATTTACACCACCAGGTACCTCCTCAATCATCAATCAATTGCAAGATTTTTATTGTGCCAGAAATCCAAAATAAAAATTTCAGCAAAACAAAAGAAAGAGTGTATTAAATGACCATAAAGATAAAACCAGAAGAAAAGACAAGATAATTTTCAGGATGAATGGACAGAATCTTTTTACCCAAAATAGATTTTTTGAGTAGGAAATATCAAAATAGGTTAGAAGCCCAGAGATTTCTGCTGTGTCACATTAGTTTCCGCATGGTTTCTAGATTTCTTCTTGACTTTACTGCGACTTCCCGATGGCTGGGTCATATTTACCCAACAGCTTGGCAAATGCATTAAAAAATATCATGTTATAAAATGTTTCATAAAATTTTGTCATGCATCAATGAAAACCTTTGTATATTTTTCACTAGTGTATGATAGGCAACTATACTAATTGCTTATTGTGGCGATTATTTCTTTCAGATAAAGAAGTACAATATATACCACAACATATTAGTTTGAAGCAGACTACACTGCAACAGAATACTCCGCAGAAATTTACACAGCAAAGCCATACACCACAGCAAAGCCATACACCACAGCAAAGCCATACACCACAGCAAAACTCACCATTTATCATACCACATAAGCAAATTCTACAACAGGATACACCGCAACATTATATACAGCAACACGACACACCACAACTACATACAAAGCAACAGGACACACCACAACAAAACTCACCTCAGCAGTATAATCCTCATCAGCAAACACCACAACAGTTTACAAAGAAACAGGACACACCGCAAGAAAACATACCGCAGCAGTATACTCCGCAACAGTCCACTCCACAAACCACTCAAGATCGACAGCTGGAAATGAGTCCAAGTAAAATGAATGCACCAAACACCACAGAGGTCACTGTTTATAGAACCGTAGACAGGAATTATGTGCCACCGCAAGCTTCACATCAAACACGTCATTCACAAGATGCACTTAGGCAGCATTCTCCTGAACAAAAATCAGTTCATTTTGATATTGATGACTTTTTTGAAACCCGTCTTTCACAAGATGTGTCTCCAAAGTCAATAGCAAATGATGAAAATAGACGAAAGGAAATCGAAAAGGAACCACAAATCAGCCCAGTTCATGAGAAAATTGAAAAAAGTCGTGTACGCTTTGTAGAAGAGGGCAGTCCCAAACAATACCAAGATGAGAATCGAAATGAAAGTAACATGAAAGACTTGACTCTTTTGGATTCTGAACGTACAATTATTCCTACAAATCAACACCAGGTTGAAGTTCAGGTCCATCACACTCCACCACAGAGAGATCAGTCCCCAACAAGGGTAGCAGAGATGCCACATTCATTGCCATTTGGAGTACCCAGTACAGGTCCTTACCCTCAATATACCATATACAATGGTCCATCAACAACCATACATAATGGACAAACCTCGCCCTCTGGTTCACATGATGTCTCCCCAACTGCGCCTTTTGCATCTGTTGATTTGCCTCCTAGGAATTACTACCCAACTTTCAGTGATAGAAAGAGATCAAAAGCTGCAGCAGGTAAACCTAGCAACCATAAAACATTGCCAGAAAGTGAACAGCCAAGCAGTCTGCAGGGCGAGGTTGATATGAGTGGGTACAGAACAGTTTATGATAATCGTGGCAAACACGCCAAACCTGGAAGGTAAGTTCACAATAAAATAAATAGAAGCCTCACTCAAATTAAAGACACTCCAATTTTAAACCACAGGCAGCTGTAAATGAACATCTATTTTATATCTTCATAATAATATTTTTCTAATTATAAGAACAAAGCTGCCAAAAACTATAGACCTCTTTAAACAGTTTAATATTATTCTTTAATACATGTTTTATTTAGTTGCTGCCTTTGTCAGGCCTAATGTTTATTATATTATAATAGTAATTATAATGATATAATAATGATATTTTACTATATTATTATTATATTATTGTAGTATAATAATGGTGTTATTTTATTCACTGCACATGCCTCTGGAACTATTTACAAAGAAATCACAATATAAACTTTCCAAATGCATCAATTTTTTAAGCTGATTTTCTTAGATTATGTCCTCAGGCATTTAAATTTATATTTTAATAAGACTTGACCTTAATCACCCTAATCTGTATGTAGAGCATGGCATTAGCATACAACCATTTTGCCATTAAAAATAACTTGAAATCCAAACTTGGCAGCTTAAGTAAATTCCATTATTTACACATTCTTATTTCTACTTGAGAAAGCTCTCAAGTCAATTTGACTTGTTTGTCTCTGATAACTCAATCTTAATTCATAATCTTGTTTGTGAGGGTGCAAGACTATTTATGATATAGGAATTGTACATGCAGTATTATTGATAAAGAAATATTTTTTTTGGAAGAGCACATCCTTGTTTGGTGACAGTGGCTCTGCCGCTTTTGCTATTCCTTGGCGCTGTTTTCTTACCATGTTATTTTCTTTGAAAGTTGTTCTGTGTATTGTTTTTCCTCTTTTGTAATGTATTTTTGCATTTTTCACCAAAAGTAATACAATTTTAAAAATAAATAAATAAAATAAAATATTTTGCTATACTAACAAAGTAATACATTTAAATAATGAAATTTATTAATTAATACATGTTTTAATTATCTGTTAGCTGTTAAAACCTAATGTGTGATGACATATTAACATTTAAAATAAAGTATTCTTGTACAATATTTGATGTGTGTTCATGCACGGTTGTTTGAACAAGTTTGTGATTGGCTGCTTTTTTCATTGATGCGTTGAAAATGATTCACGGCGTACCTGGTACAATTGTATCAACACAGCTATCTATTATCAATCTGTAACAGAGATGGCCATGATATTTACCTTTTTATTTTTTTATAATTGCCTTAACAAAATTTCAAACGAGTGAGATGCAATTGAAAATATGTTATTGCAAGCTTCATTTTAGTGTGCTATCAAAAGTACAATTGTTAGAGTGAAATAACCTTTGGTATCACAATTCCTATTGGACCTACATAAGTTAAATTTACAAAAGCTCATACAGAACAAAGCTTATCTGTCATACAATGAAAGACTAATGGCTAGATTTAAGAGGTCGTATCCAGAATTTTCACCTTAACATATAATTCAATTAAATTCGCTATTTATATATGACCTGTCTCTTATACACATCTAGATGTGTATAAGAGACAGACCTGGTACAATTGTATCAACACAGCTATCTATTATCAATCTGTAACAGAGATGGCCATGATATTTACCTTTTTATTTTTTTATAATTGCCTTAACAAAATTTCAAACGAGTGAGATGCAATTGAAAATATGTTATTGCAAGCTTCATTTTAGTGTGCTATCAAAAGTACAATTTTTAGTGCCGAGGAGTCAAGATACAGTACTGCACTGTATTGTTTGCCTACATGATTATCAATGTATGGGATTTCTTGCCTGAAATTAGAAATATGTTATTGTTAACTACTGTATGTCTGTCTGTTAGAGTGAAATAACCTTTGGTATCACAATTCCTATTGGACCTACATAAGTTAAATTTACAAAAGCTCATACAGAACAAAGCTTATCTGTCATACAATGAAAGACTAATGGCTAGATTTAAGAGGTCGTATCCAGAATTTTCACCTTAACATATAATTCAATTAAATTCACGCACTTAACGAAATTCATCCAACTGACATTTCTGTTTTCCTCTGTATGAGTAGGGGCTGATTATCGTCTGCTCCAGGTTTTTGAGTCACTTTCCTGCTCACTTGCATACGAACATATCAAGAACTGAAAGTGTTCACAAAAGTGTTGAACAAGTTTAAAATTAACCGAGCCGTTCTCTCCACTATGTTAGCGTGACCACAGCTAACCAGAATATTGCATTCAAATTTTCTATTCCATTAATCTGGGAAAATGGTTTTTGTCATTTATGAAAATAGCCCAGCGTCTGTACGTAGTGGGTCATCGGTGAATGATTCAGGAAGGACAACGCCATCTAACTTCTACCTAAATGAACAGCCATCGCTTTCATCGAGCCAGACTTCTCTAGCAGGTATTTGCACTTCTCTATTCTTCATGTATAAAGTGCTCCTTTTATGTTTTTCAAAAGTAGCTTATGCCATTCAGAAAGAAGGAATTAGTCATATCTATTCAATTGAATTTAATCTTTTGTGCAGTTTTAACAAATGTATACAATTTATGGTAAGAAGTTCAAGTATTGAACTAAATATATTAGTAGTTTATTACTTTTATATTCATATTTAAATTTCTGGAGAAAGTATTTTTTTAAATCAACAAATTCCCATTCATGGTGATATAAAATTTATTCTAATTTCCTTTTTGCTACGAAAAGTTTATTATAAGAAGCAGGTACGATGATGGGCTTATTTATGTGTTGAATACTTACATACCATATTTGGGCATTTTTTTACAGTGCACGTACACTGTGGTCTAGGAATTCTCATGTTGATAATGTGTTCCATTGCTGACTCATCAGCATAATTGTTCCATTTGTAGCTTTAGGCAGTTTTTAATGAATTTGATATTATTGTTTATAACAAAAGGTATACATTTACAGCTTTAAAGTACTTTTTTTAAGTGATTTGTGGCAAATATGTTATAAGAATATATCCATTATTCTTCTTTTTTTTTTTTTATGTAGGAAGTTTCGGAAACTTAATTTAAGCTGTGTTTATTGATCTGTATTTTAAATGACATCAAATGAGCTATTAAATGTATCCAGATCCCGTAAACTTCCTAATAGTACTTCGTAATTGGTCTCTAGTACATTTATTATTTATTATCAATGAATACCATCCTTCCTATCGGAAGTTTTTAAAGTAATCATAGAACTATTTCAGCAAATTTTGCTTTGCGAAAGCTCCACTGCAAGAGACCTTCAGAAATTCAATGGTAATTTATTAGCAATTAGAACCCCTCTGAGAGGATAAAAACAAAATCATTCTACATCATTGAGGCCTTATCTCCCTATTGGGCAGCTATTTATATATGACTGGGTTTACGAGTAGCAATTTTCATAATATGAATTCCAGTGTTGACCAATAAATGCCCATAATTTTGTACCTACTACCTTTGCTTAAGAGGAGAGTTTTCTCTTTATATAAGAAATTGTTGTGTGTACTCTGGGGTTAAGATCTCTGGAATTGAGTTGGATTGAATAATTGAGTCAGGATTTTAAAGAAAAATATTTCAAGAAAATTAAGGAAAATGTAGGGTGATAGGTTTGGAATGTGTGGCATGATACAGGCAAATATTCAGAAGGTATCTATTTCATTGTCATTACCTAGAAAATGATCCCAAATAATTGTATAATTTACATAAATTTCTGGTATGGTTATTTTAATGTATTACTTAGGATTTTCCCTGTCTTTTATATTGTTATTTTTCATTCAGTTATCAAATATTTAATGTTTAAATTTTAATAATGTTCAAACTATCAAGTTGTCCATCATTTTTTTTGTAGAAATATATATTTAAATAAATTAACAAATCTATTGTATTCAAATTACCAATAAAGTGCGGTTGAATCTACAGAGAAGCAGAGAAAGAAAATTTGTATATGTCATAAATAATAATGTATTAGGAGATGAAATTTTTAAAGTATATCCTGTTTTGTAAGAGAATCATGCAAAAATTGACATCTAAATATCGCAACTTGTTATTACCCATCATCATAAAATGTTATATTTATTGTAGATAATTTGATATCATTTTCAAGACCCATGCACCTATTAAAAGCATCAGGTGGCACATTTCAATACAGGTGGTTGCTAAAACTTACAATCATACCCCGGCGTTAAACTGTTTCTTTTAGGTTTACCAAGCAGCATGTTGCAAAGTTGCATTCACCAGAAAGACATAAACTAATTTAGAAATTATGTTTCTAGGCTAAGAATTTAATGGTTGATTGGTAGGTGAGGGAGCATTGAATGTTAACCTCTATTGATAAATTTCAACTGTTAAATTTCCTTTGAACTAGATGTGGAGTTATTGATGCCAGGGTTTTTTTTTTGTAATAGATTTATAAGGGATATGCATGGCCAATTATTCTCTTAAATATCTGCATATCAAAGCACTGCGGTATTGATTATTAAAACATTAAGTTCATGCAAAGTATATCAATTTATATTTTCAGAGCCTGGTGTTGAGAATGTTCGATTTGTCAAAGATTTATCATCCTGGTGGTACAAGCCACATATCACACGAGATGATGGTAAGTTATAATTGAACCTAATGATCCACAACTGCTGGGTAACAGGGGATGTATGGACCAGTACACCGAGTTAACCCCTTACTCGCCTCGAAAGATGTACTGGGTTCTTTAAAGTGCACATGAGCCAATTGTGTACACTGGGCCTACAGTATAGTCCTTATCCGAGAAGATTTGTTCCAACACCAGAACCATAGGCGAGCGTGCCGTTTAACCCAGTGCAAGTATAATTCTGGCTGTAGGTTGTGGTGGCCCTGCCATACCGCTCAGCCATTCGACTCACCTTCCAATCACAATGTCATGGGTTTGATTATTTTTTACTATATTTCATAATTTTATATCTCTTGAATTGATGGATTAAAGCCAATATTTTAATCATGTGATTATTAGTTATCGTGATATTTTACGAATGATCAATTAGTGCATTATCTGACATATCCTGAATGACTAATAACTTTATCTACTCACTTTACCACAGCGATATCCATGTTGAAGGAAAAACAACCAGGTACGTTTGTGGTGCGTGATAGTAACTCATTCCCTGGTGCTTTTGGCTTAGCAGTAAAAGTAGCGACCCCACCTCCTAACGCTCCACAGCAGAGGAAAGGTGAGTTTTTGTCAAGTTGTTCATTTAGTTATGATTATAATATTAATTTCATTTTAATGGCTTTTATTTTAAAAATCTATAATCTCTTTTTTAATGTTTTGTTTTTTTACTATCCTATTCTAAAAAGAATTGTTCATTTCATTGATTTCAAGAAGGAAAATGAGAAAAAAAAATAATAACATTTATTTACATAGTGCATTTTCATATTTCTGTTTAATGTGCTTTACATAAAAAGATGATAACATAAAAGTGTTATAATTGAGAAATTTGGCATATTGACGATCAATTTATTTCCTTATTAGCTGGCGATCCTGTTTCTGAACTTGTACGCCACTTCCTCATCGAACCAAACTCACGTGGCGTGAAACTCAAAGGTTGCCAGAATGAGCCAATATTTGGCAGTCTTTCAGCACTTGTGTACCAGCATACAATGAAGCAACTTGCACTTCCTTGTAAACTTGTTTTGCCAGAAACCGGTATGTAATGAAATGTTTTAATGTCAAGCTTGTTTTTATGTAGTAGTTGCACTCCTCATTTTTGTCAGTAAGCGTATTTGAAATCAGTTCTTTATAGAGTACTACAGTGTTATGTCACGATACCACGTGATACTACTCTGTTGCTATCGTTACCAAATGAGTTCAACTGGACGCCATTTTCTCCACTGACAAACCATTGATCTCAATTTCTAACGTAATTAAGATGTTGTATCTTAGTTTTTCTTTGTAAATTTTTAATTGATGATTAAATGTGTGTTCGATAACTGATATAATGCGAGCTTTTGTGTTTTAGTACATTTTGATTGTAAAATATTAGATTTTAAAATGCCTATTCCAGAAAGCCTATGAAGTCATTCAGGCGTAATGAACAGTAACCAACGTCTGGTTGGCGACAGAGGGCGCCACCTGGCGTTGTGACGACAAGACTGTGGGACTCTATTGTATCAATACATAAAAAAGTTCTCACCTGAATTGATACTTTGCACACACACCCTCCCAAACCCACTCTCTCCACCAGCAGATATATCTTGTTCTGTCCCTGTATGAATTAATTTATATATTCATGAAAATCATTAATACACATACACTACTGTAACATGTCTCTTCACTATGCACTAGAAAGTGTAAAAGAAAAGTATTCAAATTACTTCAATGACTTTAATCTCTAATTATATCTTTCTTAACATCTGTTTGCTATAGGGATAGTTTGCTACTGTCGTAATTGCTCTTACCACAATCAGTTTGCTTTCTGTTGTGTTTAACACATTTTCTTTGGCCTGCTTCTATAAAAATAGCTAAGAATATTCATTTATCAGCTTAACTATATATAAGGATATAATTAATTACTTGTAATTGGATACTTATTCATTATGGTGACATTTTCACTAGTAATTAAATTAACTACTGAGTACCATGAAATTTAATATTAGTTTTCTTCATGTCTCTTCTCCTTTAAATTTCTTGTATAAAAGAAATGAAATATAGTAGGCCAACCAAAGTAGGCCTCTGTCCTGGGAACAACCACTGACAACAAGGGGAATTAAGTGAGATGACAGTGTTGGTATGTTACTCCAAAGGTTGCTAGATCAATTCTCACAGTAGATTATCTTTATTTTGCTCCATTTTTTATCTGTTGTATTTATAATTTATATTACTTGTATATTTTGAATTTAGATCCAGCAAATGTTCCAGGATCCGGTAGTGATGCCAACTCAAGAGCCAACCTTTTGGCCAAAGGAGCAGGTAAGAATTATATTATTTATTATTTTATTGAATTTTTAAAGATAATTTGGAGGGGAAAAACATTTGCTATATAGGTATGTGACTAATATATGACATATATACTACATACAAATTCAAATACATAGGTATTTAATGCAGACTGTCTCATCCAGTCAAAGGTATAGAGAACTCAGCATGTTTATATTATTTTCAAAACACTAATGGATGAAGGCCCGCTAACAAACCACTACTTTTAAAGCAATTCTCTCTATTAGACTCATACTTCTAAAAACTTATGTTCATTTTAAGCTTTACATTTACAAATTCAGAAATATGTTGAGTTTTATTATATTTATTTTTATATTATTATTATAAAAAATATATGTACTTGTAATTTTCATTTCAGCCTGCAATGTGTTGTATCTGCATTCATTTGACATGGAGTCTTTAACAGGATCAAGCGCTGTGAGTGAAGCCACAAATCGATTAACGGAACTCTCTACTAAACCGCCCTCAATCATTGTACATTTCAAAGTGTCCTCAAAGGGAATTACAGTGACAGATAATAACAGAAAGTAAGTTTTAAATCAGTGTTCCAATTTTTTCATGTGAAGCTTAAATAATAACTTGCCTTGAATAACATTTTAGTTACTGGTGTTAATTAATAATAATGTATTTTTGGCATATAAAATATTTTATGCTTTGTTGATGTTTTACCTTTTCATTGTAAAAATTGTATTTTTTGAGATCTTGATTCTTTAATTTTTGAAATCTTTTTCTGTATTACCTTAATTGTATATTGTTTAAAGTGGACTGTCTATTTTGTCATTGTAATTATTGTGCAGGACCATATATTAAAAACCGGCATTAACATCTGCCAGAAAATCTATCCTGGGTAAAGTTGTTATAAATTTTTTTTATAAATTAAAAAAAGTAAATAAATGGGGAAAAAAATGACATTACTTGTGCTTCAACCATTTTATCTCATTTATTCTCCTTCAGGTAATGGAATGTCACACTGATATAGCTAGTTTTATGCTTAAAATATTGGAAATTTATTTTGTTTTATTCTGTGCATTTTAATTTAATTTTAATTGATATCTGTATCTTCTAGACTGTTTTTCAGAAGACATTATCCAGTTGATTCTGTCCTTTTCTGTGGTTCTGATTCAGGCAGTAGAAGGTTTGTTATACTTCAAATGCTTGTGTTTAAATATATGCTTACTTAGGTTTACTTCAGATATTACTGGACACAGAATATAGTCCTCTATGTCCAGATCCAAATTTGCTGATTCTGGTATTTTGAATCTTGGCCTTGTGGTTTAAACTAACTTCAATTGCTTTTTTTCCATAAATTTACAATTGCTAAATTAACAATTATGCATAATAAACAAAAAGACAAGTAAAACAATCTTCTAAGTTTAATGATTAAGAAGAATAAATGTTTTTAGCAAGCACATCCAAATAAGTAAAGTTACTATGTTACTTAATAAAATGTTCTGATTATATCAATGGTTTATTGTTGATCTGTTTGAAATATTGTTTTTTTTGTAAAGATGTTTAGTATAGGAGAGCCACTTGATAGTGCTTGCACTTTTGGCAATCCTTAGGTAATGAACATCTTGTTTGTTGAATGTTTTGTCTTGTATTGCTTTTACCAGGATATTAAATAAATAAATTAAATTAAATGATTGTGATTCTTTTTTTTGCAGATGGCAAAGAGACGAAAGCAGCAAAGAAGCAGATGCTCGAATTTTTGGCTTTGTCAGTCGCAAACCCGGCAGCATAACCGACAATGTCTGCCACTTATTCGCAGAGTATGAAAAGGAACAACCAGCATCAGCTATTGTCAGTTTTGTAACAAAGGTTCTGATTGGTCAGGCCAGTAATACTTCTGTGAAATCGCCTTGATATGCAGAAATTGGAAAAAAGATAGTAACCGAGAATATTGACTATAGAAAAGAGAGAGCTAATTAGTAACTTATATGCTAATGAGTTATTCATAGCTTATGAATTATTCATAAGAAGGTGCTGAAATAAAGATGTAAAGGGCTATTGAGAATGACAAATAAAACAATTTTCTGACATCACACTGTGAATGTCATAGGAAATTATGAGAAGAAAATAAGTTTCCCTCCAAGGTTTAATTTTTTAGTTGAAGAGTCAGAATAAGAAGATTAAGTGGGAAAGTTATTTAAAAAAATATTTTGAAGAAAAAAGAAATTCAAAATGTGGAAAGGAAACCACAAGAAGTGCAGTAAGTGATGGAAAAGGATTTGTTAATTGGATAAAGTGTTATCTTTGATTTCAGTTTCCATTTTATCTGAGTTATTTCAGTTTTTGGCAAAATGTTTTAGGGCAAGTAGAAAACAATTGTTAGATTAACACTTTGTCTTTCAAATCTTTGACATGAGAGGGTTGCTTTTTGACTAATTTACGGTACCATACAAGACCAGCATTTTTCCTGATGCAAATGACATTCAGAGATCACTACATACTTGATGGTTTTGGAATCGTTATTTGTGAGTCCGCCATGTGATCGGTGCAGCCTTTGTTTGCATGTCAAGTCTAGCTATAATGTTATGTGGCAACCATGTGAATGTCTTGTTATAGGAGACGTAACAAAAGAAAAAAGGTACTGAAAAATCTTGATGAGGTTGTTAATCTAATTTTTTTTTTCTATCAGCCTTCAAAAATCAGTTATCACATGTAAAGTTCTGGTTATGCTAGACCCCAAAATAAAATATCAACAACTATTTAAGTATGTGATGTAAATACATGTGATGTATTCAGCAAATAGAGATAATCGCTTATTTTGCAAAGATCATTTAGTATATAATTGGCCGCATGAGGGCTATTTTCAGTAACATGCAATAGTGAATAAGATATACATAGTATTAATGCCTATCATGTTCTTATCCAAAGAGTTACCAACAGTTATAAGATAAAAAAAAATTATGACGTTTAATTAAGAAAATCGTAATTAATGTGTTGATGATTAATTAGAAATTACTTAAATATAGCATCATAATTGATAGAGAACCTTGCTTGTTGTTAGTGTCATTTGTTTATTTTAAATGAGGAGCTTATTATCTATATCTTATCTATTATAATATTATAATTACTAATAGTGTATTTAATTAGAAAATCTACCACTGTTAATAACATGTAATTCTAATTTATAATTCAATAATGATAGTTTTAATTGTATATATTTTTTTTTTTTGCTTTGTTTGCTTCTGAAATTAACAGATCTTTTTTTTATGTACAGTTTGTTAAAACTATATGAAAATATACATATATAAATATATATAAATGGTGTGTAATTTATTGTAAATGTAGTTTTTGTAGTATAACCATCATAACGTGTCTTAAGACAAAAAGTTATTGTTTTAGTTGTCATGACAACCAACAACTGGGTGGAAAGTATTCTCCAAGAAGTAATATTCATCATATATGAAATCTTGCTTTGATAATATCCCTACTAATGATATAATTTTGATATTTTGACTTAGTTCAACTGTTTAACTTAGTTTACAGCTGTTTAACTTCGTTTAATGTTTATTGAAATGTTAATATAATTTTAGATTGTGTCAGTTTGCTTTAAAGGTTTAAGAATAGGTCTTTTTAAAATAATTGGTATGACTAGCCTACAAGGTTTTTAAGTCATCAAATGTTAACAATTTTTGAGATGTATCAGATACATAAAAAGATACATAAATATTGTTTTGTTACTGTTATTATAATGAACAATGTTAATGTTGCATTATACCTATAAAGTGAAGATATATTTAATGCTACATATCAAGCATTTTATAGAGTATTCAGTCATTGATACATTTAAGACATTTAGATGCCCTCCTGCAAGCTCTACTTATTTGACATATACTGTATGTTACTTTGTAACAGTAAACCTATTAATAAGATTTTGTTTTAAAGGGTGCTTTTCCGTAATTTATTGTAAATAAACCAAACTTGTTTGTTCATACAAAATGTTTAAGTGTTCCTGAGCCAATTTTTTTGTTTGTTGAATTAAAAGTAATTTATTTATTCTTTCACAATAGACATGTAGACACGTCTTTCACGGTACGTCATGTACACGGTCTATTGCGATCATCAACTGGAAGTTTTTGACATACCAGACGCTCTAGGCAGAAATCCAATGGTGATAGAGCCTTTTTGCTGCACCTATCCTTTGGAACCAGTTACCAACTGACATAAGAGAAGCTACAAGTTTGGATATATTCAAGTCAAAGCTCAAGAAATTCCTGTTTTCTTGATTTGCTGACCTCTGACCCTGAAACCTTCACTTAGAAATTCCGGGATGGTGTCCGGCGGGGGATAGTTTAACCAATTATTTAAGTTAGTTTATTATAGCGTACTGTATGTAAGTGTGGTATAAGATTTTAGTGTCCAGGGTACGATGTTATAAACTGCATCCTGTCGGGTCGTCGGCCACTAATTCCAGCAACCCCATTTGGTGGTCTTAGCGGCCGCCGATGGGTGGGTGGATGGACACCTAGCAGCATATAAAAAAACAGCTGAATAAAGGGTGGATGAACTCCTCAAAGTCAACAGCCAACCATGCTTTAGTTTAAGGATTAGGTTTTAGTTTCATAAGATAACATCTACTTTTTTCAAAATGTCAAACTCCAAAGAGTTCAATCACCAAGCGCATAGATGCTTTTTCGCATTATGTGCTATACAAATCCAACTATTATTTGTTCTTTATTACATAATATAAAATTACAATGCACTTTTAACATTACAAAGTTAGTAGTGTTAATACTACTGCAGTTGTGGTGGCCTCACTCCATCTAGGTGTGGTGACCTTCGAGAAGAAAAACACACTTTCTTGGGGGAGGAAAAATATATTACTGTATATTTTTTACATACAGTATTAGTAGACTCTAAAATCTTCTTTTAAACCCCTAAATTGTCATAGTTTTCGGGAATACTCTCCCTGGATCACTTCCGAGAAATTTTGACACCAAATCCTGGCACCACCCCTGACTCCATTATGACAATGTGATTGTGTAACATTGTTGAGGTGCAGCAACCGACTGTGCCTTCTTGTTAATTGTATAATCTTTATGCACCTTCTTGTTAAACTTTTGTACTGCATGTTTTATTTAATATTTTTGTCATCTGCCAAGCAATACGATTTTCTGGATTTTTATATGGACAAATAAAAAATCTTGAAGCTTGAATCTTGGACCTGGTGAGGCAAGTCCATAACTTTAATTGGAGATTATGGCACATAGGGGAGACCAATGAGCAATCCTGAAAGGCTAATGCGATGGCATAGCACTCTGGTATTCAAACTTTTTAATACAGAAACCCTGAGCAACCCTATAATCCAGAGACATGCCTTGGTGGGGTTAAGGTGGGTAAGGAAGGAAAAATTAGAACCCCCCCCCCCCCTTTTTAAAATATCCTGCCTGCAGGCCTGTTTATTATAAGAATTAGATGAGTCAGTGTCAAGTCACAGAAAATGAGTATTAAAAATATCAGGACTAATATGTGACTCAGAGGGTTACCACCATCCTCTATCAACAAACAATTTTACATGGATTTAAATCAAATTTATATTATCAAAGTCCATTTTCCTGCTCTTCCTTGATAAAAACAAACTTAAGTATTTATATCAAGTTGAAATTCTCAATAAATTTTTACATTATTGATAAATGACACAGGCTCCACACTTGTTTGGGTCAAACAATAGTAAACATTTATACACAACTTGGTTGAAGAGCCCCAATTTATTATGTGTGACAATAAAATCATTCATGCAGAAATGTCATTTCTCCTTATCAAATTGTCAAATATCAATACCAAATGCTATTTACTCTGCGACATCTGCAAAACAGCGCTCCTAGGTACCGATAATTTCCATAACAGAGGGCACACCTTGCCAAGTAAAATGCGACAACTATGCTAACGTCAGTCACCGGGAAGTATTCTAAGAAAGCAGATTGAAGATACCGGTGAGGAAATATATATTTGTTTGTTAAAACTGGCACTGGCAAAACCAGTCGTTTGTCAGAAATATTCAATATTGGGTTTGAATTTTTAGAATAGGCATAATTCTTCTTTAAAATCGTGTTTATTTGATGGAAATTGGTTGAGTATTTATTCATTGGATATCCGCCATGTAGTAGGTTTGATAAACAGCTTCCAAAACAAATATTTTATTATTAAGATTTGTATTTTTAAAATAATATCCTTTTCAGTTAAATTTATTGATTGATATTTTGCAGAAATGTTCTTTGATACACCGTCTTATGAAATGGAAAAACTTGAAAATGTTCCAAATTCTAATTCATTTTGGGTTCTTCTGCAAAATTAGAAATTGTGACAAACGGCGGGTTTTGCCAGAGCCAGTAAACCTTTTTAAAATAATAATTAACGACTTGTCTAATCGGGCGTCACAGCTGAAAGTCCGTACGCAGGGGGTGTGACGGGTGCGTACTCACCCTCCCACCAAATTACCAAAAAAGGCCCACATTTTCTATGGTAGAAAATTCAAGACACACTCGCACATTCCAGAAATCCATCCACCAAAACTCCTTGACCAATCAGAGCCGTTTTCAACTAGGACTGCCTCTAATTTGTCATACAAGCAAGGCCTTTTAACTGTATAAGCTTTTGGAAGCCACGGATATTTGATGAATTATGGCGAATTTTTATTACTTTTTTGATAGGCATCGAGTTACTATAATGGCTTCATGTAGGCCTACACTATGCTTTCTAATGTTGAAATCAGCTTCCAAAACCAAAACATTTTGAATAAAGCAAGAAACCAAGAGTATGCAATGTAACCATCTAATTTATTTTCAAATCCTCATTCTTGAAAGTGAAATTCTATATTTTGAAAATTTTGCATGAAATCTGTCAACCACGCTGTCATGGTCGAGGTTGCTTCACCTACCACGATGTATTCCAACCATCATGAGGCTATCTAAATGAGCATTGTCATAACAGAACGCAAATGCTATGCGCTATGCTTCCCCTCTGGCGCCACCACTGACAAATTCATCTTTCTATAAGTTTAACTAAAATTATCTTTATTCTCGTTAAAGTCTGTGAGTGCTATTGCTAGTCATCTAGAGGTGCCATAATCATAAAGTTTCTTACCTCAGCCCCAACCATGGTGGGACTGAGGTATTACATTCCCAGTGGCAGATTCAAGTAGGCGAGCCGGTCAGTTTGGATATATTCAAGTCAAAGCTCAAGAAATTCATGTTTTCTTGATTTGCTTACCTCTTACCCTGAAACCTTCACTTAGAAATTCCGGGATGGTGTCTGGCAGGGGATAGTTTAACCAATTATTTAAGTTAGTTTATTTTAGCGTATGTAAGTGTGGTATAATATTTTAGTGTCCAGGGTACGATGCTATAAACTGCATCCTGTCGGGTCGTCAGCGACCAATTCCGGCAACCCCATTTGGTGGTCTTAGCGGCCGCCGATGGGAGGGTGGATGGACACCTAGCAGCATGTAAAAAAATAGCTGAACAAAGGGCGGATGAACTCCTCAGAGCCAACAGCTAACCATGATTTAGTTTAAGGAGTAGGTTTTTTTTTTCAGGATAACATCAACTTTTTTTCAAAATCAAAGAGCTCAATCACCAAGCGCATAGAGGCTTTTTCGCATTATGCAATGTATACAAATCCAATTATTATTTATATTACATGATACAAAATTACAATGCACTTTTAACATTACAAAGTTGGTAGTGTTAATACTACTGTGGTTGTGGTGGCCACACTCCATCACGGTGTGGTGCCCCTCGAGGAGAAAAACACACTTTCTTGGGGGAGGCGAAAAACATATATAGTATTAGTAGACTCTAAAATCGTTTAAATAAGTCTTTTAAACCCCTAAATTGTCATAGTTTTCTTGAATACTCTCCCTGGATCACTTCCGAGAAATTTTGACACCAAATCCTGGCACCACCCCCGACTCCATTATGACAATGTGATTGTGTAACCTTGTCGAGGTGCAGCGCATAACCGACTGTGCCTTCTTGTTAATTGTATAATCTTTATGCACCTTCTTGTTAAACTTTTGTACTGCATGTATTAATTTTATATTTTTGTCATCTGCCAAGCAATACGATTTTCTGTATTTTAATATGGACAAATAAAAAATCTTGAAGCTTGAATCTTGGACCTGGTAAGGCAGGTCTGTAACTTTTATTGGAGATTATGGCACATAGGAAAGACCAATGAGCAATCCTGAAAGGCTAATGCGATTGCATAGCACTCTGGTATTCAAACTTTTTAAAACCCTGGGAAACCTTATAATCCAAAGACATGCTGCCTCGGCGACCCAGCCGTGGGTAAGGAAGGAAAAATTAGAACCCCCCCCCCTTTTTTTTTTAATCCTGCCTGCAGGCTTGTTTACTATAAGAATTAGATGAGTTAGTGTCAAGTTGCTAATGTGGGACTAATCAGAGGGTTAACATCATCCTCATCAACAATCAATTTTACATGGATTAAAATCAAATTTATATCATCAAAGTGCATTTCCCTGCTTTTCCTTGATAAAAACAAACTTAAGTATTTATATCAAGTTAAAATTTTCAATCGATTTTTGCATTATTGATAAATAACACGGTCTCCACACTTGTTTGGGTCAAACAATAGCAAACATTTAAACATAACTTGAGCTCCAATCCATTATTTGTATTCCCTTGATGTCACATCCAGCCGCCGTGTGGCGATGTTTATCGTTGAGTTGAGAATATAAATATGTCGTCAAGCAGACATCCATTGAGTTACTACAATCTGGTTTCCGGGTCTTTCATTATATTTGTTATTTTAACAAACAACAGTGACAATAAAATTATTCATGTATTAAAGCATTGATTGGTCCTTATAAGTTGTCAAATGAAAATACCAAATGCTATGTGCTCTGCGAAATGTAGACTGCAAAACAGTGCTCCCAGGTATCGACAATAGACCTTTCCGGGCTGTCAATCAAACTTCCAAGTAACCAATCAGAACAAGGCATATACGCGCTGTTTACAAACACGTTTTCCACACAGACACACACGAGTTACGAGCAGGGTTGCCATTTGGCCTTTTTGACGGCCAGATTCCTCAAATCTGGCCGTATAAAAATTTGTCTGGCCGTAGCATTTGAAAAGTCACGGCCAAACTATATTTGGCCGAATTTTTGAAAAGTTTACAT
>NW_022728550.1:43327-43902 GCF_011630105.1 Anneissia japonica | reverse complement strand
CTATACAGGAGGCTGTTAACTGTATTTATACAATGTTATACACAGGAACGCACATCACGTTAGACACAGAACGCGCATCGCGTATGAAACAAAATGGCTTCTAAATTCTCAATGTCGCAACTCTTTCTATCTATGGCTCTGCGTGAAGCCAGCGTGAAGCCTGTCGACTATCTGGTAACCCTGGTTACGAGTTTGTGCAGTGCGAGAGAAGCGACGTCGATGATATGACTATGCAGTAGGAAACCTTTACCATGAAGCCAAAAAAAGAGGGAAAAAAAATTGCCTAGGCCTACTGTCAGTGGAATATGGCTTGTGGAAGACGGCATGTCCTATATTTCAACAGGGTAAACAAGCATACAGCTCAACGGTAGGATTTCATTTAAGTTAAGTGAGGCCTACAAAAATAATCGGGTCGCGTCGGGGTTGGCCTAGCCATGGCATAAGCCTATTCCGATGTCGATCTTCTCCAATGCCTAGGCCTACATTTTAAGATATTCGACCTCAGCAGCTGCATTCCGCGATGGATCGCGCCTGATCTCAGGACATAGGGCCTGGTATTAATTTTTCTAATAAAT
>NW_022728550.1:42339-43310 GCF_011630105.1 Anneissia japonica | reverse complement strand
CCTTACCTAGGCAGCTTAGATTAGGCCAATGTAGGCTCTAAAGTGTATTTAAATCCTTAGCCTAGCTGCCTCTAATATGCATGAGATTTTTGTGTTTCGTACAAATCATTAATAAATACAATATATACTTTTTTTCATAGCATTTTGTTATTGGAAACTATTGAATATCCAGACCCAGTAAATGCAGATGGAACAGTACCAACTGTGCGTAGACGTCCCCTACCAGAAATAGAGAAACCAATACGAAATATCACAGAATGTAAGTTAGGATAGTCATGAGTAGATTTTTCATATGATTGAAAAACGGTAACTGTAGACCTACAGGATTTGGTATACAGGAGTTGGTGCTGAAGTTTGTTACCACTTGTATTGTAAACTTGAATATTATTAAGAAAAGTAAATGAAGAGAATAATGTTTGCAGCATGTGCAATATAAAAAAAAACAATTGTAAAAATAAAGAATAACAATTTTAATAGATGCATAACATTGAGAACATTATTACAACTATTACTAAATTAATTATATAGCAATATATTTGAAATATAAAATGATATTACTTGTTCATCAATCTTTAGTTTTTATTTATAATGCTGTATGTATTATTAAATGGTTGCTGATACATTAAAGGTAAATAAATCCTTTTATCCTCTGTTTGAAAAACCTTTTCACAAGATATGAAATATTCTTGATGCTATGGCCTTTCCAAATACAAAAAGGTCTACACAAGATGTGTATATTGTATGTATAATTCCTTATGTACATTCAGGGCCGCCAAGAGGGGAAACTGTAACAGGCGCAAGGGTTGGTGTGGGCCTCCAGTTACGAGCGTGAAGCGCGATAAAGATTGCACGAAGGCGCAAACAATTTTTTTGATGGGGCCCTGTCAATCTGGAGGAGCCCATTATTAGGGGACCCATGACATTATTGAGGGCCCATGATAGTAATTATTTTTGAAAAATATATGGGGAAA
>NW_022728550.1:41828-42324 GCF_011630105.1 Anneissia japonica | reverse complement strand
TATGGGGAAAAAATGCTACCTGCAATTTTTATGGGCCCTGGTAAACTAGGGCCCTGGGGATCTTTTCCTCCTCTCTTGGTGGCCCTGTGTAGATTCAAGCTATTTGTGTTGAATTTAAATAGAAGATGTATGTTAGATGTATGACGTTGCAAATTAAATCTGATCATTATGTTTCAATTACAGTATAAAGAAGCTTCTGTGTGTGTGGATTTTTTTTTTTGTCATTATTTAATTTGTTTTAATATCTTTACTGAACATATTTATATACAAAGCCATGTTGATTGGTGGATGGATGGATGAATTGGGCTAGTTAGTCCCTTTATATTTTAGTCTCAGATCAATGTACTGTAAATATGGCTCGATAGCAGAACAGTAGATAACTTTAGAAAAGAAATAATACTGTACACTACATGAAATGCACTGGTTTAATGCCTTTTTGTTTTGATTGTAATTCTGCTACATAACGTTTGTCAACCACCGCGTGCTGAATGGTACA
>NW_022728550.1:40816-41790 GCF_011630105.1 Anneissia japonica | reverse complement strand
AAAAAAAAAAAAAAAAAAACAGATTTATATAATTAATATGACTGGTTCTTCTGATTGTGTATATTTCTAAAATGCCCAGTGAGAAACAACGAATCTTATATAGCGATTATTTTAATTTTCATATGGCCTGGATGGTATAAGAATTAGTCAAAATATCATTGACAAATTTAGATAGCTTCCTGACTAGGCCGGTGACGGTACCACTACCTGTTGTAGGCCTCCCTAGGATACGCCTCCCTAGGCCTATTTGTACTCGAACCTGGGAGGGAGAAGCCAGATTGTAGACTTCAAGAACGGGAAGGCGTGAAATCCATGTTGAACCAGGTATTGCCTAAAATAATTAATATAAATGTAGTTTCCTAATTTTAAAGTCGAAACCTTCCTGTGACCTTACCCCGATTTGCAAGAAGAAGAAGAATCGATGAGATTTTATGCTGAAATCTCGATGTGAAACCATAGAGATGAATAAGACTTCCGCATCAATCGCCAGTAATTTCCATCAACTTTTTTTTAGTGTCATTATTTTAATTATATGAATGTATACTTGCAAATAGTAATTTAGACCTCTTTTTAAGACACTTTCTGATACATTTTTATGATTCGGCAGAAACGTAAAACAGACATTGTCCGGAATACATAACAACCACTCTGTGCCCGCGACCGCACAGCCAGCCATGTTTTCTTCTACAAAATGATGTTGTTTGTGGGACCTTAGCAACAATATCCAAGATTAATTTAGAAAAATTACGATGTACGGTATATAATAATACTAATTACTATAGTATATCGATATTCCTGCCCCGAAACTTACACTCAGAACCAGGATGGTGTCTGGCCAAGGTAATTCAACAAAAGGACGCACATCTCGGGACATCAAAGGTTATAACCAAAGATACTAGAAATACAAGATAGAGTTCTCGCATTGTAAAAATGAGGCGGAAGTCGTGCCCAACGTAGGCGGCGCCCTTCTTTTT
>NW_022728550.1:30636-40705 GCF_011630105.1 Anneissia japonica | reverse complement strand
GGAACACTTTTTTTGTGTGGAGAACTCTATCTTGTATTTCTAGTATCTTTGTTATAACTCTGGCATCGACATTCTAGGCGCACGTGCGTCCCTACACGCTGAACGTCACAAAAACCATAGCAACCAGACCATAAACCGTCAGCGTACGTGCCGATTTACCCACGCGCGTGTTAGTTGCCATGTTAGTCGCGCGTCGTGCGGTGATTACAAAGGCCTAATGATATTTTGCACTAACATTAGACTGAAATATATTCTTCATTTCAACATTAATTTTACCATCGTTCATGAGACTCACTTCGCAGAAAAAATTAATAAATGTTCCGTATATACTTAAATGTTCGTCCTCGGCACCTTATGCCAACATTGTCAAAATGACAGATTAATGTTACATAAGAACATGAAATTTGATATAATTCGTAAATTTTGAATTGCTATAACTTTTCATTTTCTTGGTCAATTTTCACAAATCAAATTGCAGTTTATAGAAGCATTTAACAAGCTCGCGGTAAAAAAAAATCAAATGTAACAGACATTGCGAAGTACCCAAAATTAATAAAATAAAAACTAACACCATAAAACGAATGGCACGCATAGACTAATAATTAACGGCTGTACTCGCAACTAGTATCGGATTGTCGATGCCACAGTAAAGATCAAAGGACTGTACGCACGCGCTATGTTCGAGAGCGGAGATGTGCGTCCTTTTGTTGAATTACATTGGTCTGGCGCACAGGGATATTTCAGTAAAAAATATAAAACTGTACAATATTTAATTTCAGAAATTAGTTCTCGCCCGGGATGATGTTCGGCAAGAAATCGATACTCCTAAATATTCCAGACCCCAAATCGTGGCGAAAAAATAGGCAGTGCCTGTCTAAGTTAGCCCAGTTAATTAGCCTAGGGTAGGAATGGTTTGTTGGTCTAGTAATTTTAATTATACTCAGTACGGTACAGTGCTGGATGTACAGTAGTACCAGTACGGTACAGTGCTGGATGTACAGACGTAGTACTATCTAAGTACCCTACGACATTCAATCAATGGTTTGGGTTGTCTAAATAATTACTTTCATATTACGTTCATTCATAAACAATGTTTGAAACATGTTTCTGATTGAATCCACTTCACTCAAAACAATAACAAACATTTTTTCGGTCCTCAAAGTCACATGAGCAGCTTCACGAAAGTCGCAACAACATACACATGGTTGTAGACTTGCCACAAGTCTCTAATTATAGGTTTTCCTAGTATTAGCAAAGAGTATAAATAGAACAAGAGAGCCAACAACGCTCATTGAGAGCGTAAAAAAACGATACGCTCTACGCAGCTAGTGTAGGACGCCAACTAACGCTTGTATGTGTTTTATTACCATAGAGATATAATAAGAATACTAGAGCGCTAACCCCAATGTATTCGATGTTCGAAATACGCAGAACTGTGTGTGTATACCATCCAAGATGGCTGCCATAGATTCAGCCAATCGAATTTCGCTAAGCACCATCGTTTGCAATAGACCTTTCCGGAGTGTCAATCAAACTTAACAACTGACTAATCGGAACAACGCTAGAAATACGCGCGCGTCTTACAAACACGTGTTGTCCCACAAACGCACGTGTTCGCGTATGTTTTAACACTGCCGTCTTGTGGTACCTTAGCAACAAAATCCAAGGGGCGGAGCTTAGCGGAAAGGTCTATTGCGTCCTCAATTTACTCAGAAAGTTCCATAGAGCTATTAAACAACTAGAGTGCTGACAAGATGGCGGAGCAGTGCAGAGTTGTGTATGTGTACCATCCAAGATGGCTGCCGTAGAAAAGCGCCACCTTCAGGCTTAGTATACATATTATTATCATAAATAAGCCCTCTGACTGAATATTATTTCATTAATGGTAATCAGTATTGATAATGACAAATTATTAAACTGTCGTAGCCAAAAAGAGCCCAAGTAGAGCATCTTATTCAAATATTAAAAAGAATTAAAATCGTGTACATTACACCCATACACCGCAACGCTCGAGTTTTAAAATACGAGTAACTAGCTGTACTGAACTTTCTGTGTAAATTGAGGGCGCCATTGAAAATGATAGTGCTCAGGCGAAATTTGATTGGCTGAATCTATGGCAGCCATCTTGGATGGTACACACACACAGCTCTGCGTATTTCGAACATCGAATACATTGCTGTTAGCGCTCTAGTATTCTTATTATATCTCTATGGAAAGTTCAGTACAGTTAGTTACCCGTATGTTGAAACTCGAGCGTTGCGGTGTTTGGGTGTAATGTACACGATTTTAATTTTCATTCCTTGGTACTTTATTTTTGAATAAGATGCTCCACTTGGCCTCGGTTTATTACCCAGTACTCCACCGCGCACGGTAGGTTTGTCTGTTTATCTGTTCTCCACAAGATACTGTACTTTTGTTTTCTGCTTACTGAGTTTATAGCGGGCGTACTTCTACCGCGCTGCACTGGGCAATAAAAAGAATATACAACCGTTAGTGGGCGTCCTACACAGGCGTGACGTTTTTACGAACGGGACTTTGCTCTCTTGTTCTATCAAGGCAATTAAACAGAAGGACGCACATCTCGGAACATCAAAGGTTATAACTCTGGCATCGACATTCTAGGCGCACGTGCGTCCCTACACGCTGAACGTTACAAAAACCATATAGCAACCAGACCATAAACCGTCAGCGTACGTGACGATTTACCCACGCGCGTGTTAGTTGCCATGTTAGTCGCGCGTCGTGCGGTGATTACAAAGGCCTAATGATATTTTGCACTACATTAGACTGAAATATATTCTTCATTTCAACATTAATTTTACCAAAATTGTGGTGAATCGTCGTTCATGAGACTCACTTTGCAGAAAAAATTAATAAATGTTCTGTATATACTCAAATGTTCGTCTTCGGCACCTTATGCCAACATTGTCAAAATGACAGATTAATGTTACATAAGAACATGAAATTTTATAAAATTCGTAAATTTTAAATTGTTATAACCTTTCATTTTCTTGGTCAATTTTCACAAATCAAATCGCAGTTTATAGAAGCATTTAACAAGCTCGCGGTCAAAAAAAAATCAGATGTAACAGATACTGCGAAGTACCCAAAATTAATAAAATAAAAACTAACACCATAAAACGAATGGCACACATAGACTAATAATTAACGGCTGTACTCGCAACTAGTATCGGATTGTCGATGCCACAGTAAAGATCAAAGGACTGTACGCACGCGCTATGTCCGAGAGCGGAGGTGTGCGTCCTTCTGTTGAATTACCTTGGTTCTATTTATACTCTTTGGTATTAGCTAATTTTGGAGAGCGCCACCAGCGACGGTATATAATCCAAGAAAAAGTCATAGAGCTATTAAACATTCTTATTATATCTCTATGGAAAAAGTATACTATGAAACGCTAAGCAAATAGATAATATGGAACGCCATTGGTGCCAAAATCGATTTAAAAATAAAGATTAGGGACTGGAGCCCAGTCTAACATGGTTGGTGAATTTGTTGAAACTTGCTGTACAACGTCTGGTTCCCGGTGGCTAGTACCGAGCTGCAGTGGTATGATTTTAGAATCAAAACATGTGAAATTAATGTGTGCTATAAAAACAAGGATTTTCTTGAAGTTGTAAATTTTTTTTTACTTGAATTTAATAATAGAAAGGTACACGTCATCTGCCAATGTGTAAACTTTCTATCATGTGGTATTTCTCAGTTTGTTTACAAAATGTGTTGCGTGATGTTACATGCTTTGCTCAGTTGGTTGGATGTCAGCAGTAATGACTTAGGTCTAGAATTACAAATATTTTTTAGCTCAATACCCGCTGTTATTAGTCACGTCTATATGATGATTGAATAATAGATAAATATACTGACGAAGTACTTTATTGTATTAGGCCACGTAAAATAAAATAATTGGTTAGCATCCCCGCCCGACCGTCGGAAAAGCCCCCGACCTGTTTTTTTTTTTGTTTTTTTTTTTTGTTTTTTTTTTTTTTACAAAACACTCAAAAACTCTATCTCCCGAAGGCAATTTATATAGGCCTAGGCTTGTTTACCATCCATCCGAATTTGCCTGGCCGTAACGTTTGAAAAGTCACGGCCAAAATATATTTGACCGAATTTTTAAAAAGTTACATTTTTTTTTCAATAGGCCTAATATAACGTAGGCCCTAGACTTGTTTTGGATATGTTTTTTTTGTTTTCTTAAATTCATATTTGATTGTAATCATGTACCTTTGTTTGTACTTGCTGCCTGCTTCCCGGACCCCTTTAGCCGATTGGACGTAAGAGAGTTTATTTAAAAGATAACAGTTACTTAATTTAAATTGTTCGGATGAAATAGTTTATTTTATATAAATTTTCCTCGTTTAAGCTTTATGAAGACAGTTCAATGCAAGTTTGTACCATATATTGTGTGTGTTTGCATATGTTCCATCCTAGTGGAGGTTCTATCTCCTTGGAATCTCTTTTGAATATGAATTAAATACTGTACTTTAATTAATTTATTATTGCCCACTTGAATTGTATAGGCCTAGGTGCTGCTGTTCTTTATGTAGAACTCGATGTGATCATTCGTGTCCGATGGCACCTCCAATTTCAAGCAAGCGTTGTGCCAGAGACTTCTTCGAAGTTACTCTAGAGGCGAATTTAGAAAGTTTAGATATAAAGTATTTATTAAAGTTTTCATAGGTGACATAAGCAAAAATATTTTTAGTTTCAATTAATTGAGCACCCGAACTATGTTAACCTAAACATTTCATTAATAAATATTTAGTAACGCGTCAGTGAAATAAATATTCACATAAATATTTAGTACACTCTCTAATGACTCAATTACTGGTACTGGTACTTGTAGCGTCTGATTTCAGACATTCGGCAGCCATTGACGTTATGTTGGCGTTAAATGACTGCATATTGTGATGAGGGACCTGTGTACAAACAATTACCAAACACAAAAAAATATGGAAAACTGAATGCTATTTACAAAATATTCTATTTAATGCATATGGGTGAAACTTTCTTTGATAAATTGGCTTCTATTCAGTTGAATTTTTCCTACATGATTATTTATATACATATTTTAAATAAAACCAATTTCTTTTAATTATAAATACATTCCCCTGAATTCGTGATAATTCGTTATCACGCATAGATTTGTGCTAAATGCGTGAAAAATTATGGATCACGCATGTGTTTCTGCAAAATGTGTGTTTCATCCAAAATCACTTTGAAATGCGAGACAGTTGGTAACTATGCTATAGATCGACTACAATTTACCTTAATATTTAATACATTTAAATCAAATTTAGATTAATCTTAATAATGTGACTTTAAAAAGCAGAGGGTAAAAAAAAGAAAAAGTAAATAAAGAAAAATTGATCGCCCAAACGCATCAGAAGTTATTTTCGGGCGTCTAGAAAACAAAAATTTCTCGAAGATTGTGTTATCTTTTTCGTCCCGGCCCCTCCCCCCTTCGGACATCTGTGGATTCGCCCCTGAATTGGCCTACATGCCAGCAACTAAAGAACATAGGCTATTTATAATGATGTAGCTGGGCATGTATTTTATGGTGATAATTAAAAGATGAAAAATAGTGTGAAAGTTTAACATTGTTCTGTGTATATCATTTGATTTTCTTAAATTTCGAACGAATGACCGCTGATTTTCGTGTAATTATGTACCCACTTTTGTCTTCTAATCGGATTAAAATCTGGCCGAATTTTGGCCGATATCGAAAACAAGTTTGGCCGAATTTGGCCGTGAGATGGCGTGTGTTTGGCCGTGAAGACTGTCAACTATCTGGCAACCCTGCGCAGGGTTGCCATTTGGCCTTTTTGACGGCCAGATTCCTCAAATCTGGCCGTATAAAAATTTGCCTGGCCGTACCGTTTGAAAAGTCACGGCCAAAATATATTTGGCCGAATTTTTAAAAAGTTTACATTTTTTTTTCAATAGGCCTAATATAACGTAGACTTGCTTTGGATATGTTTTTTTTGTTTTCTTAAATTCATATTTGATTGTAATCATGTACCTTTGTTTGTACTTGCTGCCTGCTTCCCGGACCCTTTAGCCGATTGGACGTAAGAGAGTTTATTTAAAAAATAAAAGTTACCTAATTTAAATTGTTCGGATGAAATAGTTTATTTTATATGAAGTTTCCTCGTTTAAGCTTTATGAAGACGGTTCAATGCAAGTTTGTACCATATATTGTGTGTGTTTGCATATGTTCCATCCTAGTGGAGGTTCTATCTCTTTGGAATATAAATTAAATACTGTACTTTAATTAATTTATTATTACCCATTTGAATTGTATAGGCCTATGTGCTGCAATGTTCTTTATGTTGAATTCGGTGTGATCATTCAGGTCAGATGGCACCTCCAATTTCAAGCAAGCGTTGTGCCAGAGACTTCTTCGAAGTTACTCTAGAGTTAGGTTGTATATGAGAATGAAGAAGATAATTCTGATAGCAACATTGATTTATTGCTTTAAGTACTGCGACAATAACATTAAGAGGCGCATTAAGAAATTTTAGATATAAAGTATTTATTAAAGTTTTCATAGGTTTGTTTTAACGCCTGTTACCTACTACAGTACTAGCCTATAAATTAATTCACCGCGGATTTGCCAATAGCAGGCCCTTAAATGTTTTGCTCTAGCATACTGTAGTTACCAACCTGAGAGGTTTGAAATGCGTGAGTGGCTACACCATTTGGCTGAGGGGGAGGGGTCCAGAGGCGGAGCCCAGCTGGGGTCGAGGGGGAGGGGCGTGGCCCCAGACGCTCCGACGATCTGAGCATTAAAGCTGTTTTAAAACGATTTCAGAGAGTGTGTCTTGACAATAACGGTGACATAAGCAAAAATATTTTTAGTTTCAATTAATTGAGCACCCGAACTATGTTGACCTAAACATTTCACTAATAAATTTTTAGTAACGCGTCAGTGAAATAAATATTCACATAAATATTTAGTACACTCTCTAATGACTCAATTACTGGTACTGGTACTTGTAGCGTCTGATTTCAGACATTCGGCAGCCATTGAAATTATGTTAGCGTTAAAAGACTGCATATTGTGATGAGGGACCTGTGTACAAACAATTACCAAACACAAAAAATATGAAAAACTGAATGCTATTTACAAAATATTCTATTTAATGCTTATGGGTGAAACTTTCTTTGATAAATTGGCTTCTATTCAGTTGAATTTTTTCTACATGATTATTTATATATATTTTTAAAATAAAACCAATTTCTTTTAATTATAAATACATTCCCCTGAATTCGAGATAATTCGTTATCACACATAGATTTGTGCTAAATGCGTGAAAAATTATGGATCACGCATGTGTTTCTGCAAAATGTGTGTTTCATCCAAAATCACTTTGAAATGCGAGACAGTTGGTAACTATGCTATAGATCGACTACAATGTACCTTAATATTTAATACATTTAAATCAAAGTTAAATTAATCTTAATAATGTGACTTTAAAAAGCAGAGGGAAAAAAAAGAAAAAGTAAATAAAGAAAAATTGATCGCCCAAACGCATCAGAAGTTATTTTCGGGCGTCTAGAAAACAAAAATTTCTCGAAGATGGTGTTATCTTTTTCGGTCCCGGCCCTTCCCCCTTCGGACATCTGTGGATTCGCCCCTGAATTGGCCTACATGCCAACAACTAAAGAACATAGACTATTTATAACGATGTAGCTGGGTATGTATTTTATGGTGATAATTAAAAGATGATAGTGAAAGTTTAACATTGTTCTGTGTATATCATTTGAATTTCTTAAATTTCGAACGAATGACCGCTGATTTTCGTGTAACTATGTACCCACTTTTGTCTTCTAATCGGATTAAAATCTGGCCGAATTTTGGCCGATATCGAAAACAAGTTTGGCCGAATTTGGCCGTGAGATGGCGTGTGTTTGGCCGTGAAGACTGTCGACTATCTGGCAACCCTGACCTGCAGTTCCATTCCATCATCGTCCCGTCTAGGCTAGCCTAGTCCTTGCTTCTATCTGGAAAAGGCCTAGTTTTATAGTAGTAGTATAAAAAGAGTGTATTTGTATACACGGTACAGCCGATGCAAAGCATTAAGATTTACTCGGGATTAGGTTCATATTAGCAAACTAAGCTCCGATCCGATGCCAGGCCCGTAGCCAAGGGGGGTTTTTATGGTTCGGGCGAACCCCCCTTTTCTAGCGACCCCCCCTGTTTTCTAGCGAACCCCCTCGAATTTTTGAATGAGTCCCACTCGGACGGGATGTCTGTTTTTAACTTCATTCATTATTTGGTCACCCGTTTTTAAATTGTACCCTGCGATACAAGCTTACATTCATAGAATATCTCAGCTTCAGAAGTTTGGAGATTTAAATTAAACGCAACTCCAGCAAACCATGACTTTACGATGTAGTGTGGACTCTAGTGTCATTTCGCGAGATAGGCTTGCCCAAAGCAATTTTATTGCATTTTCTGGATATTTTGGGTATGCTGAATCCAAAAATGCAAGGGTCCATTTTTTTCGAGATTGTCTTTGCGGCCATTTTGGAATTTCAAATGGCCGCCATTTTCACATAAAAAATAACAATATCTGTGCCATTAGAGTAAATATCAACATCATTTTGGCAGCAAACCCTATATTTTCAATGTCAACCTCTCCAATGGTGATATTCTCACTGATCATAAATGGCGGCCATCTTGAATTTCAAAATGGCTGCCGTTTTCACAGTAAAAATAACAACAGTTTGCTATTAGAGTAGGTATCAACTGATTTTGGCAGCAAACCCTATATTTTCAATGTCAACCTGTCCAATGGTGAGATTCTTACGAATCATACATGGCAGCCATATTGAATTTCAAAATGGCTGCCATTTTCACAGTAATAATAACCATAATTGTGCTATTAAACCAGGTATCGACATGATTTTGATAGCAAAACTTATGTTTTCAATGTCAACCTGTTCAAATGATATTCTTACTGTAATGGTGGCCATCTTGAAATACAAAATGGCCGACAAATTTCAAGCAAAAACTTATACATGCCAGCAATCCCTCTTTGGCCGGGAGACTCCTGTTTTGGTATTCTAACCACAGACCAATATTTCTCACGTTTTTTCGCACTCTTCCAGTGTACAAAAAATTGCATTATACGTTAATTGTAGTCTTTTTGTAATAACACACTACGGAAAACGGACCAGACCTTATGTTGAATAATTGGACATGAAGTTGCAGTTGCTAAAATACCAGTCCAGTAATTATAGAAAACGCACTTTTAGACAAGTATTGAATCCAGAATTTGTATCTTGTACTGAAAAAGGGCTAGAAAATGAGAAATTAATCCATATAGACAGCCTGTAGGCATATCTTGTCTTGCGTAGACACAAGACAAAATGTGGTTCAATTAAACACACAAGTTATTTAAAATCAATACCGTACTTTTATTATTGGAATACATATCATAAGAATCATGAGATTTGCCCTTATAATACATTAATAGCTAAAGCCTCCAAGGGGAGGGGTTACACGTGTAATGGAAACACCTCTCCCCACCCCATGACCAAATTCCCCCGTTTTTTACTATCAAAATGTTAGCATGTATGACAACTGCATTATTTTAAAAAAAGTAAATATGTCGATTGAAAAAGATTTTATTACGAACTTAATAACATATTAACCAGTCCAATGGTGATATTCACATGAAGAACGGATGCCAACTGTCTTTTCTCAAAATTACTGACATTTTTTCAGATGCATGTCAAGTGTTTTTACATTATCAGCCACTCCGGTATTAATCTAAAAAAATACATAAGAGTTCCTTAATCAGCAGATCAACATATCTTGTTAGAAAAATAAAACTTGTGTCATGCTATTCTTCTCTGCCATCTACACATTCGAAACTTGAAGTTATTTCATTAGGTATTACCGGTATTTTTTAAGAGTTTGCATGGCGAAGTAACAATAATTTAAAAAAAAAATGTACCGGTAGATGTTGGTGGTTGTAGATATCTACATGGTGTAGAGCAAACTGGTGTAGTCAAACATGAATAAGATCGAGAACCACAA
>NW_022728550.1:22657-30314 GCF_011630105.1 Anneissia japonica | reverse complement strand
CAGTACTTGCAATTTTCCTATTTTTTCATTTGCAATAACCAACATTGATATAGGGTATGGCAAGTAAGCATTTATTAGTTTTGTGTCTAAGGCAGTCTATAAAATACAGTAGCATCAATGTGTCTGTCATTGATGCATCCTGATAATGTTTAACATCTTCCGACAATTGAAAGTGTTGACCTTGGTATCTGTTCCCTAAACAATAACCAACTTTGTAAACTGCATTCTCCAAATGGATGTGCCCATGTGTCATAGATGACTTGATTTTGCCAAAAGATAATATCTATCAAAGGTACATGGTTTATTGTCAAATTTCTTTCGATGTCATACTAATTGGTTTTGCTTTGTTCTTTTAATGGTTTGCACTTCACTAAATATTGAACATCATAAAATCTGTCGAATTTTTAACAAAGCTGGACTATTTTATCTGGTTTGTAATCGTTAATTTGTGTCTTTGATGCTGTCATTATTTATGATTGATATATTGATCATAAACCATTAGCAAAGATAAGGAAACAACCTCTGTCTTTGTTCTATCAACTTGATACGTTGTCCCGAATCCCACAAGTATATTTTGGTATTGCCAAATAGTAAAAATACCAATGAAGTAGATCCAACTCTTATTTTTTGGAAAAATAACCCATAGTGAACAATAAAATTAGTTTGCGCATTCCTTGTTCTACTGTCTTTGCCGATTAAATACCCTGTGCACCTAATTGTGAGACCTCTTCCTTTCGAAGTAATTGACTGCGATTTAATTTAATCTGCATGGGAATATTAACTGTGGACTGTTTGACATTACAATATTTCTTAGATATTTTAGACTTAAAAAAACATACGTATGACAGTTTTGGTCACTCAGTTACCATTCTCAAACTAACGTGTAGAAATCTGCATATCTATCTCCAGCTTGCCGACTGGTGGTATTGTGTCGGCAAACCTCTCCTGGTCTGATGTAAGCAGGAGTCCCTGGGTCTTGTTGTGAGTCAACAAAAATTGTTCCTACACATGGGACAATTGGTGTACTCCCTCGTCTCTGTTAATATTATTGTCTTTACTTCTAAACCATTTAGATCCTTATTCATCTACTGCCGACATCAGTTCCCCCTGTAACTTGTAGTATTTCCAATCTGGGATGTGGTTGTGTGTGACCATACTGTATGTCCAGTGATTGCTGCTTTGTGCATGTCTCATTAAGACGAACCCATGTTGGCTCTAGTTCGTACCCCTTTATTTATGTTTTTCAACCTCATTTCATGTTCACCTAAGCGCGGTCAAACCTTTTACTACATAATAACTCTAAGCTCTTGTTTTTCGGATGCACTAGTTCTCTCAACTTATTTTGATGTCTGAATCATGTATTAAAGTTGTGTGTGCTCATTCGATCTAATCTTTTCCGATAAACCACTGACATACAGAATAATGACAAAATTCGTTTTGGATTTCTCTTTGGTACTTCACATGTGTTGCCTTTCTGTCTTCATGGTATGATGAAGGGTATGATTCCACTTGGAATATAATCATTAGACAGGTTAATTTGTTGATAGGTTGCAATTAAAACTTGGGTTTTGCAATTAATAATTGACATTACTTCGCAAAAATCTAAGCAGTTTGTGTTAGAAATTTGTCGGCCATTTCGAAATTCAAAATGGCCACCATTCTTGGTCCATGTGTAAATCACCATTCGACAGCTTGACATTGAAAACACAGGGTTTGGCTACCTAAATCACTGTGAAAATGGCAGCCACTTTGAAATTCAAGATTTATGATTCGTGAGAATATGACCATTAGACAGGTTGACATTGAAAACCTATGGTTTGCTACCAAAATCAAGTTGATACCTGCTCTAATAGCACAGTTATTGCTATTTTACTTTCAAACTGGCAGCCATTTTGAAATTCAAGATGGCTGCCATTTACGGTTTGTGAGAATATCACCATTGGATAGGTTGACATTGAGAAAATAGGGTTTGGTACCAAAATCATGTCGATACCTACTCTAATAGCGCAATTATGGTTATTTTTACTGTATAAATGGCGGCCATTTTGAAATTCCAAAATGGCCGCCAAGACAATCTCGGAAAAAATGGACCTTTGCATTTTTGGATTCAGCATACTCAAAATATCCGGAAAATGCAATAAAATTGCTTTGGGCAAGCCTATCTCGCAAACCTGTTTTTTTGGACATTAGGTTTCTCACTAATGGCACGCATAAGAACCCGGCTGCCGTCTCAACTTTCACTGGCCTTTGGCTGAATGTTTGTAAGAAATGTACCAACCGTAGAGTAAATGGTGCCACCAAACGAAGCTTAAGTTTTGCGACTTCCACCAAATGCAGATATTGTTTTGCGACTTAATCACCACCTCATTGTAGATTGTGTGGTTAGTAAATTCCATAGCCATACCGTCCATAGCGCACACTAAACCATGTGCTGTTGGAGCATTTTGGAGAAATTGACTATCCTTTTTTCCATCCCAAACAAAATATAAATCAACATGGTTCATCTCATCATCATAGCCAGTCACAAAATTAGGCTAGGAAGTTTATTTTCAACAGCAGACACACACTACAGAACGGAGTGCGTCAAAACGAGTGTTTGTTAATTTTTAGTGATAAAGAATCATGAAACGTCCTAGAATAACTGACTTTTTTTCGTCCGCTGTTGCAAAGAAGAAAACAACATAGGCTAGTCCTTTAAGATGGGTTATTGATTTCAAAATCTATTAGCCTAGCCTAGATGTTGACTAGCTAGGTTCAACCCTCGTTTATTTAGAGACAAAAATATACCCCGATGACAACAAACTAGTGTAGGCCTAAGTACAGTAGGACGTACTATGGTGCTGGACCTAGGCTGTTGTTGTAAAAGTTGAAGTGCATGTACAAAGTTCGCTATAGGCCTGGGACCGCGCGCGGCAGGCAGGCCGGCCAGCTTTACCGTCGAAAGTCCTGGAATTCGACGATGACGTCAGTGCACGTTTACAAACACCATGATTAGAATGAAAATAGACGAGCTAAATTTAGTTTTTTTTTTTTTTTTTTTAATGAAAGATGTTTACATTTCGGCAATAAAGTAAAATGTTTAATTTCTCCTCCATCTGGGCGTGTGGCAAAACTCTTTGCTAAATAAAAACAAAAATTTTACTTTAATTTTTTTTCCGTCCTCCTCTGATGATCTTTAAAAAAATAAGTTTGTGAAACAAGGTATAAAAAGGCCTTAATAAACGGCTAAAATATTTGAATTTGCTAGGAAATATAAATAAAAATTTGACCTCGACTTGCAAAAACAGGTTTTTGTCTCAAAAAATATAAAAAATGACATTATTAGATCTTCGTAATCTAGAGGTCAAAAGCAAATGATTGATGCAAAAATTGTTAAAAGCAAAACAAATAGTGATGATATAATAATTCATATTTTAAGTCAAACATGCATTAAAATGGTCAATACATGAAAATTTTAGCCAGTTTGAAGACTTTCGATTTTGACGAAAAACACTGGTTTTGTTAGGGTCGGTCAATAATTATTAAAGGAAAACAAATATCTTGATATTAATCATCATTATCAGAATCATCTCTTTTTTAATTACAATTTGCATGATCATAATAACCTTAAAAATTACCATTTTATAAATGGTATGATGATCATTATCATCATCATTTTCAAAGACAAAAAATTACAATATCCATCTATTAAATTTTATTTTCATTATATACAATACCTGTCTCTTATACACATCTAGATGTGTATAAGAGACAGTGCTGGTACAGTGACGTGATGTTTCCAAACAGCTGGTCCAACTAGATGTCAAAGTGTTTCTCAGCATAAACATAGCACATGATACTAGTCAAACTCATTAACAGTATTCACTATTGAGTATTATCACTATATATACATACTCAATCACATAAACAATCACAAATAGTAATCAATTGTACAAAATGCCAGTTCAAAAATTACGTTTCTGTTTATGAATGGACAATGAATTATTATACGACTATGACAAACTTCAATCTTCTTATTTTGCTGTTGTTATTTTTATTTTTAATTTCACATCGAACAGCAATTACACTCGCCACTTAGGATGGAATGCTTTATAAACCTGTTATCGATATCATCAGTTCTGTAAACATATACAATGTTGCATATTTTAAAACTTCATATATAGGGATTTCAATATAACTGTTATTCATATAGGCAAAGCTTATCTGCTTGCTATAGATGAATTACATGATTTCTTGTATCCAATTTTGGCCTCTGTTGTTTTCCCCTTCTTTGTTTTGCTAATTTTCCTTCCGACGCTGGTTTTTCATGTTCGACGAGAAAAAAAAACAAAAAAAAAAAAAAACCTCCCTCCCTACCATGAAATTTGATACCAAAAGGATGCTAACCAATTATTTTTTTTTACTTGGCCTAAATTTTATTAAACTTAAACTAAACTGTTTGTTGAAAATTACAGCACGACCATCGTCAAGTGAGAAATGAGGATTTCCTTAGCTAGAGAGTAATGTTTCATTGCAGCTAGTTAGCGGCGTAGTGGTTTTTTGATGGTTTCCCTAACGACGAGTTACTGATCATTTTCGTCAGTTAAATTAAAGCCCCATTCCCGGCAAAATTTCAGTTTTTACGAAAAATCTAATTTTTGTATAATGTTATGAAGATTTATAAATATAATACGGAATTGCTAGTTTAACTGAATTTAGACATTCCTAAGAATGAAAAAATGTAAAATAAGACTGAAATTTGATTTCTTGTGTTCCACACAAAAAAAAAATGCGGATGAATTTTTCATTTTGATTTTGCGATAGGTCGTGAGAAGAAATATCGTAGGCGCCGAAAACATTAGCCTATCCAACGCTGCTAGGCTAGGCCTAGCCTTACCTCGATTTAGGTTCTGTTATCACACATAAAAACGGCCGACATGATATTTTCCGTTGCTAGTATTGACACTTGTGAAATATAATATTTCATAGGAATTATTTCAAATTTGTTAAAAAAAACTGATTCTGACTGAGATTTTGACAATTAAACAAACATATCTCAACCTAACCGAACGACCGCATTGTGTGAGATGCGAAGTACAAAAACTAATCTCTTTAGAGAGGGCGCACTTTATTGACTGTATACAGTATACATAAAAGCGAGAGTATTCCAGTGGATGCGATCTACAACCTCTGAATTCGTCCAGAAAATGGTAATATTTTATGAGAAATAGTCTGTATTTCTCATTTTTTTTATTCTTTTGCGTAAAACTAAAATTCATGCCTCCATGATTTATAATAATTGGAGTAATGCAAGGGAATATTTTCTAAAAAAAAGTCAGTTTTTAGTGAAATTTTGCCGGGAATGGGGCTTTAATTACGATATTGTGGATTTGACGCCGGATGGGAATTACCAAGTTTGATTTAATGATTTTGAGTGAGTTATAGTTAATTACTATTGCAATGGTTTTCCTTAACAAACTTTTGTTCATTTGTTATTGATGACCGTATTATGAAGCACTTTTGGTGCCGTTGGTGGCCATGTTATAGCCTAGGCCTAGAGAAAGTTTATAACAGAGATTCGTTGATATTACTTTGAATTTATTGAAAGATTGTTAAGACAAACTGGTATGAAGACGTAGGTCAAAGGTCCAGTAAAAATTATAGACCTTTATGAGCAGTTTAATGTTACTGTATACAGATAAATACAGTGTTTAATGTGTTAGTTTAATCATAGTTTTATCTCAGAAAATACGAGTAGATACTGCTTTGCTAGAGAAGGCTGCACGCTCGTTGTTGTTTGAGCTCATGAATATTCATGACTTGCCTAATCATTCCATATTTGGAAACAGCCAGGAATCGAAAGACTGTGCTTGTGTATGATGTTTTTATGGATATTTTGTTTTGGGATACAAATACTTATAGACCTCAAACATATCTGATTCTAGATAATTGTCAATGATTATTATTAGATTATCAATCATTATTATTTTTAGGATATCAGATGATTATAAATCTTGAAGACATTGCACTGCTGATTATTTTTGGAGAGCAATTGAGGTACTATACAATAATTGTGTTCTTAATAATAGGAATATATTCTGTTGTATTAATAATACGATAAAGGATATAGTGACTATGCTATAATTGCTATGATAATGAAAACTCTGTTACGGTTAATTAATTTTGAGTTAATGGGAAAAACCATGATAATCTTTTTAGAGAAAATCAGTTATAGTTGCAGTTGTGTAATTCACTTGTTTTATATTTTACTGTTATAGTTCACGGTAAGGATATTTGGAAAGACATTATTAATAAGGATAATAAATAATAATGACAATAATATTGATTATAATATTCTTAATTGTAACGATAATGATTATGTTTTGACCTTGGTGCGATCTTTTTTCTCTTTTTGATGTTTTTGTTATGATGTTCTTTTTGATTTGTATTACTTTTCTTAACTATAATAATAATGACAATAATAATAATTATAATAATAATGACATATTTCGATCTTTGTGCAATCCTTTTTTCTCTTTTTTTGATCTACTTGTTATGATGTTTTTTGATCTTTTTTATATTAGTATTCATAACTAAATAAATTAATAGTAATAATAATAACAATAATAATAATGACGAATTGGATAGAATATCGATCCTTATGCAATATTTTTCTCTTTTTTGATGTACTTAATTTTTAATTTTTTTCTGTTTGATTTTTTTAATGGTTTTAATTGTTAACATAATTCACAATTCAGCCTTTTGGCTGCTATGTTTTATGTCTTAATTTGAATTTTGAATTTTGAATAAATATACCATTTTGAATTGAATTGAATTGAATTAAAGACCAAAGAGTACCAGTGAAACCTTGTTCGTAATTTTTTTTTGAAGTCTAGTAGTGCACAGGTGCTGCCATACAAAATTGAAATTTGCGAAAATAGCGTGTGAATATGGTGACAGGGTCGCAAACCGCAAAAATTTACGCACACGAAAATTACCGCTTTTACAGTATATGGTGGAAATGGCTTATACAAGATTTTAAAATAACTATAACAAATTAGCAGATTAAACAAAGTATCTGGATTATTCTAAAGTTTAAAATATGTTGTTTGATAAACTACAGATTGTCAATTGAATCCAGTCAATGACAAAAAAAGGCTCTAGTTTGACTCACTGCAGCGAACCATTTAGTGAACAAAATTTTCATTACCGTAAGTTTTAAAATTAAACAATTTACAGTCTCCAAATCGACATCTGCAAGAACGTCATACAAGTTTGTTGTATTTAGGAAAACTTTTGAATTTATTACCATCATTAATTCTATGAGAAATCTGTTGTTTAATTGTGTTCCGTGATACAGAACATCAAGGCATGTTGGGTAAATGTGTTTTAGATTAAGAGCCACAAAATTCAATCAAAATAAAATATATTCTATTTCTTTATTGCTCTTGTGAGGATATGAATTACTCAACCTAAAACTTGCCACAAATCTCTTATTTTTTGATTATTGTTCTCATTCTAGACAGTGCCACCAACGAATCAAGTATGGAACGCCAATTACATTAGGTATGGCGCGCACAAAGTGCAATAAAGAATGAGTAACCCTAAATTAGGGCCTGGAACCCAGGCTACCTAAAACTATGTCCAGTGGCGTAGAAAAATATTTTTCATTGGGGGG
>NW_022728550.1:0-21921 GCF_011630105.1 Anneissia japonica | reverse complement strand
CTGATATAACCTTAAACATTCTTGGAATTGATATAACATTCCTGATGTCGTACACACCCTTTAGTGTGAAATGTGGCTCTCTTTGCAAGCACATCTAACATCTAAGGAAAGAAGAGCTTAGATTGGTACCAGATAAAATAATTTTGTTACAGGTATCAACATTAATACATTATGCTAATTTTCATCTTTGTAAGCGCATAAGACAGTGCAAATTTTATTTCTGTGACAGTCTTTTGAAGTGTGTAAAGCTCCATTTTATCCCATACATAGTCAAAATATTGGGGGGATGATTCAATGGACCACCCCCCCCCCCCTTGTCAAAGTCAAATATTGGGGGGGGGGATATATCCCCTCCATTCCCCCCCCGGGATCTAAGCCTATGACTATGTCAATTACTTTCACTTGTTTGATAAAACAAGTTTTAATCAGCACTATATTATAGTTTTGTGAAGAAGTTTACTGAATTCATTGATACTGAATTAAACTTCTTATTTTACTCATTATATTGTTTTATATTAATTGTAATTATGTTAGTTATGGATTCTATCGGAAAAAACTGTTTCATTTAATATTGTAATAATGTGAAGCGCTTAGAGGCTTCGTTAAGGCATTAAGCGCTATATAAGAACGACGTATTATTATCATTAATATTTGATTGGTCTCTATAATTATGCGTAAGAATTTCTCTGATCAGCCTCTGAGGATGATAGACCTCGGGGAGCATTCTCTCTCTTCGGATCGCTTGTTTCATTACGTGTCATCCAATTATCAATATTTTCTTCGCTAATTAAACTTTTGTCTTTGTTGACTGGTACTATCAAGTACGTTACGTTCTATTACGTAAGTAGACTGTAAATTTTAAGATATTTTTATATAGTAATTATTATTCATTATGTTTTTTTAAAGAGTATGTTTACTGATGAGTCGTAGGCCTATCGCATCCGTACAATGTTAGTTATAACATACAATTGGTATTTTTTTGCCAATTTCAGGCTCTTTGTTTTTATTTTACACACTTTTGATATGAAATTATTATTGTATAGCAGTATATCATTATAATGTAGATGGTATTACAGTCATACCTACTGCACGTAAGGTAGAGATAAGACCAAAATAATCACAGAACCCTTTACAACATTACAGTAATACTTTACTGTATGTGACTAGCATATGTTGGTCCTTATAGTCTAGTTTTTAAAATAAAAACCTTATTTGACAGTTACCTCAGCCTCAACTTTAGCCTTAGCATTCTTATAAAATGTGTATTGTTAGTTTCTAAGCAATCAGAAAGTAATTGCTTTTGGTATTGATTGCATTTATGACATAATGTCATATTAGAACGAGAATATATTAGGTGTACTTAAATTTATATATTGTTGTATTATATATGCAAGATGAATGCACACCAGTGCAACAACAATAACCACTGTATTGATCTATAGGCAACATCTAATGTTGTTACAGTTTCTAGGCAACTAAAGAAAGTAATGAGTTTTTGTATTGATCCTGCACATACCGTAACTCATTGTAAGTTGACATAAAGACTACTTTAAGAGCACACAGCCTATAATAGTAAACTTAAATAACAATGTTGTCCATTCAGATGCAAATACATGTGCTAGCATCAAATAAAATTAGATCAATACCATTTTGATTCCCTCATCTGAGTATGAATAAGCCAATTTTTAGTTTAAACTGCGCATGCCCTTATCCAAGATCAATCGACAAACCTATGTTGTGTGTATATTTATTTATATTGTTTGACCTTGATACTACAGGCATGCGCATTTCGACCAGAGGACGATTGTCATCTGCATAAGTGCTATTTTTCACACAATTGAGCGACAATATTTATTTGAAGTGATATACGGTTGTTTGACATAACTAGATTTCTTTCTTTTACTGTTTATCCTGATTTGGGGACAATAGGCTTTCTTGGTAAGCAGTTGCTCCTTATTCTGTTGCTAATAGTTGTAAATATAAAGGAATTTGCTTCAGTGTGTTACAAATTGGACTTTTCCAGGGAAATAGTTGTGTTTACGCCAACGAAACGCCTTTATTTTTTAGGTTGTATAGAATACAGAAAATGTGCTATGTTAATATGTGTATTAGTCAATTAGGCTGTGCCAGCTATGCTATATGTGTACACCATTTCTAGATATTCATCTATATATTTTTGATGCACAATTGAGCGACAATATTAATTTGGAAGTGATATACGGTTGTTAGACATAACTAGATTTGGAGACAATAGGCTTTTTTGGTAAGCACCTGCTCCTTATTCTGTTGCTTAGTTGGAAATACAAAGAAATTTGCTTTCAATGTGTTGCAAAATCAACTTTTTCAGGGAAATAGCTGTGTTTGCGTATTAGTCGATTAAGCTGTGCCAGGTATCAAGCTATATGTGTACACCATTTCTAGACATTAATCTTTATATTTTTATGGAACGTATAATATTAAGAATAAAATCCTAATCACATGTTTTAAATCTTGTAAATGCTAGGTGCAAAAAGAAAATGAAAATAATCGTATCATTTACTTACCTTGTATTCACACTTGGTATGACATGCATACTTGCAAACTGTAAAGAGAAACAAATATTTATCATACATCATACAAAACTATAATTATCCCAAAGTCTTAAAACTAGTAGGTCATAATCCACAAAATGGTCTGCAAACAAAACTGTGTTCCTGAACTGCAGCTGAAAGCAAAATTTTTACTTAATATATAAATATTGTCAGTTGCGAATCCAGGACTTTTTTTCTGGGGGACGCCAGAAGCATCCAAAGACCTGGGGTTTAAAAGGGAAGGTTGGTGTGTTCCTTTACCCATTCCTGGGTTGCACAGGAGTAACAATTATGTTTCAAACAAAATGACCTTAACTGACTATCTAATTATTTTTAGTGGCTAATAGCTGTAAATAAAGATATATTCTTAAAAATTACCAAAAACTAGTGGTCTCAATTTTCTTATATTTCTAATGAGTTTTTAGTTTTACTATGGAATCTGATGAAGTATAAGCCTTAATTTTTTTTTTAATGCTAAGTTAATAATTTCTCCATAAACACTACTTCAACAATTATGATTTGTTATTTATATACAACCCATGTATAAATGTTCAACTCATGTAGGCCTATATAAATCTATATATGATTGTTTTTAATCTTTTAAATTGTTATGTATTGATATTTACAATTATGTATAAAAAGTGTGTATTTGATATGAGCGCCGTACCTGTTACAAGTTTCCTTTAGGACAAATAACTTCTGAATATGAATTTAATCTAAAAAAAGAGCCAGTAAGTGCAGATAGAAAAAAAAATATTAAAACATTATTGGCATCATTAAAACATTATTGCCATCATTGCTGTTTACATTATTTTTGCTGCCATGGATGACGCTGAAATGCACCTGCCACGGGTCTTCTGGGTGCAATCTAATTAATTACAGTGCACCCTCCAATCCGAGACCCCTCTAATTCCATACTATTTTTCCAAAGACCCAAATAACAATCCTTAACCTTTTAACCCTCTGGATACCGGATTCTTTTGTAGTGCAAACCCTTGAATACCAGATTCTTTTGCAGGGTAACAAGGTTTTTTGCATTTTTTGAGTATACGTCGTTCTAGTGGATTTTTGGGAACTTTCTGTAAATTATACAGAAAAATGTTTCAAAAACAAAGAAAGCTTATAGAATAAGCTTTCATTTGATGTATAATTTATATTTTTGGGAATTTTTTTTTCATAATATAATATAATATAATATATATAATATAATAGAAATGACAGAAAAATGCTACATATAAAGTCAGCAAAAACCAAAAAAAATTAATTATAGCCAAAAAAAAATAAAAACAAATATAAAACATTCCTATTTCATACAGTTATATAATTTATTTACCCAACCATCCATAACTATAAGCGCGATCTTTCCATTCAAAAGCGTCGACTACCCTCACATTTCTAGGCCTAGGCTCATCTACATCAAGAACATCTCCGCCGTCAGAACTGCTTGACGCCCCACCGTCATCATCGCTAACAGGCACGTCTAAGTCTCGCACATCTAAAAATTCACCTTCATTGCTGTCTGAATCAAAAATCAGGTCAATCGCTTGCTTAGCTGTGTACACACTTGTGCGGCCATTTCGAAAAATTTTTGAAATTAATAACGATTTCAAATTGATATTTCTAAAAATATTTATATAAGCGCATGTGAGTTCTTCACAAATTTCGAAAGACAAAAGCTTCACGCATGCGTGTTTAAAATATCTGACGTATTGGAGCTAAAATGAAAACAGAAGAGCTATTTGAAAACCACCTATTTTTTAGTCACTTAATTTCGATTGCAGTCGAAAATGGGAATTCTCGGTTTGAGGTCAATTTCGACTACAGTCGAAGACGGTATCTAGAGGGTTAACACAAAGTTGGCCCACTAATTGGAAGCCAACCCCGAGACCACCCCAAGTTTTCTGGTCCCAAGGGTGGTCTCGAACTGGAAAATTGTATTTTACACTTGTTAACATTATTTTAACATTCTAAATGTTTGCTTGCATGTTTTGAGACCATTTTTGTATTAGGTACTTTACACTCCCCAACCATTATTATGAAATCATAAATTTACATCATCAAAGACCATTTCCCTGCTCTTCCTTGATAAAAATAACCTTTAGCATTTATATCATAGGAAAAATCTACAATCAATTTTGAAATATTGATAAATAACACAGACTCCACACTTACTTGGGTCAACAAACAATATAAACTAAAGTTCACATTTTAACACACAACTTGTTGAGGAACCCTAATCCATTATTTATGACACAATTAAACCATTCATGTAAAGCATTGTAGAGATATAGATCATGGGTTCTTATCAAGATTTCAAATGAAAATCTCAAAATTCTATGTGCTATGCAATCTATTAAACATCACTAACACAACGTTACTTGATAAAATATAGAACTCATTTATTTATGGCATGCGAAAACCTACAATATTCACATAAATAGTATCTAATCTAATTTTTTCTCTAAATCTTGGATGAGATTATCTAAGACCAGCATCACAACAAAATTCATGTACACTGGACCTTACAAAACCACTCCCAAGAGAACAAAACTATATCTCTCAGTTGAGTCAAAAGGTCTAGCAGTTAGACAGCGGTGCCTAACACTGGTGTTCAGTGGCGGAATCAAGTTGGGGGAACATCAAGCCAGGCCCCCCCTCCCCAAAATTTATAAAAAATGGAGAAAGAAAAAAAATTATATTCATATTGTAAGTCTGAGAGTGCCACTTCTGACCATTTTTGTGTTTACATACATTACACTCCCAAATTATTAAATCATATCTACATCACCATAGAACCATTTGCCAGCTCTTCCTTGATAAAAAAAAACAAACTTTAGTATTTACATCATGTGAAAATTCTACAATCAATTTTGACATATTGATAAATAACACGGTCTCCACACTAGTTTGGGTCAAACAATAGCTAAAGTAAACAATTACACTCAAAAGTTGGTGAAGAACCCAGTACAATCTATTATTTGTGACAATTAAATTATTCATGCATTAAAGCATTGTATAGAAAATGACATGGGTCCTTATAAAGTTGTCAAATGAAAATACCAAATGCTATGTGCTCTGCGACATGTATATCTGCAAAACAGCGCTCCCAGGTACCGACAATTTGCATAACAGAGGGTACACGTTACCAAGTTGCACCCCTGTTAAAGGTAAAATACAATGGCCATGCTAATGTCATTCACCGGGAAGTAATCTGAGATAGCAGATTGAAGATACTGGTAAGGAAATATATTTTTTATTTTAAACTGGCGATGACAAAACCAGTCGTTTGTTGGAAAAATCCAAAATTGGGTTTTTGCATTTTTAGAATAGGCATAATTCTTATGTCTATTTAATGGAAATTGGTTGAGTATTATGTGAAGTTATGAATATTTAATTCATTGAATATATCAGTCACTTAGGTTTAATAAAATAGCTTCCAAAGACTCCAAAATCAATATTTCATTATTAAAATTTGTATTTTATACTTATTACTCATTACTTATTTTACACTTTTCAGTTAGATTTAATGATTGATATTTTGGAGAAATGTTTCTTTTATAAAATGCAAAAACCTGAAATGTTCAAAATTGTAATTCTCAAAAGTTTTGGGTTCTTGTATAAAATAAGAAATTGTGACAAACATTGGGTTTTGCCAGAGCCAGTAAACTTTTAAAAAATAATAATTAACAACTTTTCTAATTGCGGCTTCACAGCTGAACTTGATAGTTTGAGAGACATTGCTTCAATCGATTAGATTGGTCAACATTATCCTTAATGTTTAGAGAAAGGTTAGTCTCATTTTAATGTTATTTCTGAAAAAAAATAATTGTTATTTTATGTTAATTATAAGAAAATTTTTTTTAATTTTTTCATGATACGAAATTGAGTCATTTCAGTTTTTGAATAAAGTTATATAATAATATTTATATATTAATATTGGAAAGCTAAAGGAAATTATAAGATATTCATCATTATTAGGTACCAGTGTAACACATTTTAAGGTAGTTGGCAGATCATTTAGATTACTAGATTGCGACAATTAAATCATTAATCGACTTGGTTTCCCTTAAAAATGTCACTTTTTTAAAGACTGTGTATCCCAATTTGGTAGATCTGTTTGAATGAGTGTCCTTCACACATCTAATTTTTTTTTTTGCTGTGCATTGTGATACTCTCGACACAGACTTCGGGAGACAATTGATATATTAAAAGCATGGAATTATTGTTAATTTGCAGAAGATGAGTAGGGCTCAATTTAACTTTCTTTGGTAACTAGCCCATTGTCCTTGTTTACTGCATATTTTACTAGCCCATTGGCTATTTTACTAGCTCAATCATTTTACATCTGTAACATTATGTTCTTGGCCAAGCATACTTGAAGCAGGGTATAATTACTGATCACTGGGCTAGTAATAATGTAGGATTACTAGCCTTGAGGAGTTTTTACGACGGACTAGTACTAAATCAAGGCCTGATGAGTTATTTCCCGAAAGATTCTTGTTTGCTCACAGCTTGTGAGAGACTTGGGACCTCTGATTTTACTTTTCCTTGATAAAATAAGTACTTATTTTTTTACCACCTAACTTATTTACTTTTGGCGTGGGAAAAACCACAATATTCGCATCAGTAAACAGTGTCTACACTACCTGTCAGACAATAATGAAATATCAACAACTGATTCCAAACTGGGTATAGATTATTACACCCATGTGATACAAAGAAATCACTCAATGATTGAGAATGAATCACTGAATGACAAGATTCATGTAAGGATTCTCACTTCAATTCCTCGTATTATATATTTGGCAGTTACAGCAGGTTGTGCAACAATTTTCAGGTAAAAAAATATTAACCATTTAATAATTTTATAAGCTCAAAATATAATTAAGTGTTCTAAATCTATTCGAAAGTTACAATAACAAGTTTACTAAAAGGATACTCTCTTCAAATTAGTTTTTAATACTTAAGCACAGTTTAAACTTGCCTTAAACACTGCTTTTACTCTTAGTGGAACTGCGGTTCTTTTAATCTATTTTAATGAGTGCTCAGAAATACCTTTGAGGGTATTTCAACATTTAGAAACGTAGGTAAAATGGTAAAAAAAATGGTTATTCATATATTGTACTCATACATTATATAAAGAACTAGACTCCTGTAAAAGAATTAAAACAATTTCCTCTTAATTAGCCAACTTCTTTCACCATAACAGCCCAAACATGTTGGTACAATCTCATATCTCACTCACAAAGCTGAACCTCAGTCATCAAATCAAAATTAAAATAGCATCTCTATTGTTAGTATTATTTTATTTTCTGTTGTTGCTCATGTTCAAGTGTTTTGCACTACTGTATATCCAAGTTGTTTATTTTATAGTTTAACATGTGTCTCTAATCAAAAACAAATGTTTACCTATAAAGCACATGTTTATCTATCTACCTATTTTTGCTTGATATGAAATTGCAAGGTAAAATATCTCTCTAACATAATAATTTGTATTTACAAAACATTTATCCACATTGCAAAGTTTGGTGATGGTATATACCTGGTGTGATACCTGGTACACTTGTGAGTGCCAAGCATGTGTTACATGTTGGGCCCTGTGGGCCATGTATTCAATTTCTGAATAAAGTGTGCTACATACAAAAGGATAGTAGCACGGTGCTTTCTGAGCTGCTACCTAGTCAGTCTTCCTAAGATTACAGAGAAAGGATTGGACTATAATTTGTTGAATTTACAATATAAAATTAAGAATAAAGTACACTAGCACTTGCTTCAGTGGTTAAACCTGTCAAACTTTGAATAAGTGATTTGCCTTAGAGAGCCACATGACAAACATATGTTTGTTTAGTATCACAGTTTCTGGCAGCACACTCTTTATCATTGTTCTTTGTTTATTCTTGTAATTGTGATGTATCTATTTTTTTGTATGAATTTTAGCCCAAAATAAAATGTCAATAGGAATACGGGTTGGATTAACCAATGTACAAAAATTCAAAGAAGATATAGATGAACGAATAAATTCTGATTCTCAAACGTTTTGGATTCTTGTTCAAAATTAGAAATTAATTACTTATAATTTTAACATAATAATTAACAACTTGCCTAATCGCAGCATCAGAGCTGAGCTTGATAGTTAAAGAGACATTGGTTTAATCAATTAGAATGGTAAAATATATTCCTTGATATCTAATTAATTAAAGGTCATGTCATTGATATGATGAAATATTCAACACTTATTCTTGTATGAGCTTTCTTAACTCATCTAATTTGATTTTGCTCTGCATGTATTGTCACACTTTAAAAGTAGGCACACATTTTGTGACAGAACATGTAGTGTCATAGCTGAGGATATGGAAATACACTTGGAAAACATGCGAACCGGCCGGTTTAATTGAGTAAGAACAACTTACTTCTAATAGTAAATCATATTTGTTTATCTGACGAAACCAAGGAGGCAAGCCTGTATACAGAACTTAATTACAAAAAAGAATTCCAGTGACCTCTCCCAATAACGATTCATCTCCAGACCGGGTACGATGTTCGGTTTTCCAGAAAGTTGATTTGTGGAACATTTCTATTGAACCCTTTCCGAACAAGGATGTTGTAGGCCACTTAGGGCCTAGACGCTGAAATAGGCTTAGTAAAGCCCTGTGAGTTTGGCATGACAAGCATACGAAAAGTGTATTATTTAACGTACATAATACGTACAGTACCTGTTGTTTTGCTGTACTGCACAGCAAATTTAATTACTGTCTATAAATTTAATGCTTCTATATTGTTTTTACATGAATTTTCGGTCTGACATTTTTTTTTCTAAACACAGCACCTTCTTCAAGGTCACGATGTGACTTGTTGGTCGAGCCAGGTCCCTCTCCAAAATAAAAAAAAATTGGAGAAAGTAAATTATATTCAAATTGATAAGTCTAAGAGTGCCATTTCCGCCCATTTTTGCTAGGTACGTTACACTCCAAAAAAATTATTAAATCATATCTACATTACCATAGACCATTTGCCACCTCTTCCTTAATAAAAAAAAAAAAAAAAAATACTTGAGTATTTATATCATGTGAAAAATCCACAATCAATTTTGACATATTGTCTCCACACTAGTCAAACAACAGCTAAAGTAAACAACTGAAGGCAAAATTGGTGAAAAGCCCAGTATACCGAAAGGTCCACTGATGTATCTCAGATAAGATACTATAACACATACTCCAAGTATTGAAAATGCAGGCCATCGTGTCTGGATTCAATATTTCGAAATTAATTATGTCATCATCAGGAATGAGCCCAGTACAATTATTATTTGTATAGCATTGTGTAGAATACGTCAAGTTGTTAAATAAAAAATACCAAATGCTATGTGCTCTACGACATATAGATCTGCAAAACAGCGCACTCAGGTACCAGCAATTTGCATTACAGAGGGCACATGTTACCATGTTTTATATTTGTTGTTACTATTCCATCCTCATAAAGTTCAATAAAATGCAGACACAGAAATTATCATTCACTATTTCAATTTTCTCCTACAGAATGGAAGAATCTTTTTTGAGTTCAAAATTGAGAATAGTTACGATGTCTACCAGTTTTGAATGGAAACCAGTATTCTTTGTCATTTTTTGTCCTATCTTATTGGCAATAATACTGGCAACAGTTAAATCAGGTGATTATGATGTGGTTGAACTTAAAGTGTCACTAATTTATGTATTCATATGTTTTTAATTATCCTTCATTTAATTACTATTTATAAACTTTAACTTACTAACAGTACAATCTAATCCCACAAAACATTAAGCATTTAATTAGGAAACTTCGTAGATAATAAAACCCGATACTGTAATCAGACTAATAACCAGGATTCTGTAAGGAGTGTTTCGTTTGTGAGCTAGAAATCCAGGGAAACCAGGCCCTGGTAAAAATGGTCCCGGTAAAAATGGCCCTGGTAAAGATGGCCCCAAATGACAGGTAGGTAAAACTGGCCCCAATGAAAAAATTCAGGATTTAAAATTATTTTATTTTTAAATCTTCAAATATTTAAATACTGTAAAATAGCAAGAATTGAATCAATAATAAAAAATGGCCCCCAATTATAAAACTGAAAAATTTTTTAAATACTGTAAAATACCCTGTAGCAAATAAATTAATATAAACCATGCATATTTGAAAACTAAATTACCAGTACTTTTTTTTTTACTGGTAATGTCAAATAAGTTGCCATTTATATTACTTTTTGCAGGAATAATTAAATTGAAATGAATAAATTAGTCCCTAGTCATTATAATGTACAACTAGTTGCCACTGAATTCTGTTAAACATTTTAATTTGTTTCATAGTTTATGTATTAATAATGTATTGTTTGGTATAATATATGTAGATATGCTACATATATTATTATGTAAATATGGCAATTATTCTAAGAATTAAAATGGTGTGTAATTGTGAGGGCTAAGAATGTATTAGTAAATACCCACAATCCTCCCAAAATACACTGTAGAAAACCAAAATTTTGTAATTATGATTGACTCACTTGGTATACCTCAGTAAGAAAATTAATTACATTCATAAGAACCTATTTTATGTTTCTTGTGAAAAACACCTGCATGTACACCACAAACCTGCAAACACACACCATGAACCCCATCCAAACCATTTAATTATGATTGTAGATTTTTCTTTTTATCTAATAATAATAATAACTAGATTTGAACTCGTCACTAAAGACGAGTTTGGTGATCCGCCGTACTTTGGCCCTTATAAAGAAAGCGCGCGCTGTGCTGATTGAAAAGTTTCATAATATGCTAAAATATTCTGTACAACTAGTGTTTTATAAAAGAATAATTTTCAGCATTTTATAAGATTTATGCATGCGTACACGTACGGCTTGACGCCCATGAGCACGGTAATGGCACAAAGAGTGACTCCTGATATGAATACAGTGTCAGGAACACAAAATATGTAACAAACTATTAATATTTAAGTTCTTTGTTTCCAGCTTCAGTACGTTCTGTGTGCGAGGAAATGAACGTATGGCGCGTAAATATTGAAAGTTTTGGAATGCAGAAAATGACCCGAAACGTTTAAACTATCTGAATAGTGATATTGAGAATTTTTAAAATTTTAATATAAGCACACGTCACGATGTGTGCGTGTACAGTAATGGCACACGAAATTAAATATGTTGTGTTTTTAAAACCGTCTGTTAGTTATTAATGCCACAGGAATTTTCCCTTCGTATACCCTATACTGTATATATAAGTCTGATAGCGTCAAAATAGTCTGCCGCCCTCTTGTGTTCTATTTTTTACATCTTTTAAGAAGGAGAGATAAGAATGCTCTAAAAATTCATTCTTTTTGACCATGCTGACGTGATCAAAATGAAAAATAAAGGGACACGTCCGAAAGAGAATTGATTTAGCTATAACATACTCACAGGTGGGAGACAATCAATCAAGATAAGCGAGATACGTGTATAAAAAGTAAAACCTTTTTTTTTTATGCGCAGGTACGGCATTGCTATTGGCCATAAGATGACCAAAAAGAATGGAAATTTGCGAAAACAATGTCAGGAACCCAAACTATGTGAAAAACCATTATGTTTAGCTTCCGTACGTGCTGCGCGCGTAACTCGCGGCATTCTTGAGATATCGTGCGAACAAAAATACGGAGAAAGAAAGAAGAATAAGAAAAGAAGAGACAGTACAATAACAAGAGGTGATCCGCTCGAGAGCAGATCACCAATAATTTGATGTTCATAACAACCTATTTTTTTTCGATATAGCAATACCCATAGTGAAGTTAAAAATTTCTTGAAAATTGCGATTTCGCTTCTGTGAAATTGGCCACAAGGAAATTATTTTAGTATTAAAAAATGCATGATTTATGTTGATTTATTGATTAAATTTTTTATATTTTTTAACATTTAAATAAAAAAATAAACAAATAATTTATATATTTTTTTGAATAAGTAATTCTTACAAAAAGTAAAACATAAATGGCAATTTATTTGATGTTTATTTCCGTTTAAAAAAATGCATATTAATAATTTTTTTTTTAATCAATTTTGATACAGAATTTATTATTGGGGCCATTTTTACCTACCTGTCATTTTGGGCCCTTTTTTACCAGGGCTATTTTTAACAGGGCCATTTTTAATGGGGCCATTTTTAACGGGGCTATTGTTTCCTACATTCCATTCTAGCATCAAGAGAGATTTGGGTTATTATTAGAGGGGGATCAGCTAAAAAAAAAGGAGCATAGAATCTAGTTAAGCTAGTTTGGGTGGAGCATGGTGTTTTATCTACTTATATTTAATAGAAATGAATTGAGTGGAGTGAATTTTCACCTTACCAATCCCATGGTCCTATGTTCAAATCGGGAAAAAAATGTAAAGAATTTCTAAAAACCAAAAATAACTCCACTTTCAAGACACATAATGGGGCTTGGTTGGTATTCACTCTGCTGGGTGAACCGCACTAATTAAAAATATTTTTATTTATTTTCATATTTTACATTTTTTTAGCATCTACAGTATTTATTGTATTATAAAACTATTACAATATTTCTTATCTTTGACTCACTTGAAATGTAAACATTTGACAAGTGAAGATGCTTAAGCAATGTAAGGCCAAATAAAAAAAAAAAACATGTTTCGCGTCCCCGCCCGCATCGTTTTTTTCGCCCGCCTTGATTTTTTTTAAATTTTTTATTTTTGGAAAATTCATGAAAATAAAGAAAAAATATATCGAAAATTTAGAATTAAATGTTGGAAAATAAATACCCTGGCCTAAAATAGTGCAATATCTTCGTCTAACCTTTCGTATAGTAAAGCTATGCCAGGCTAGCCAAATATCTCTACCTAGGCTAGGCCTAGGCTAGCCCGATCGATATCTCTAGGCTAGGCCTAGGCCGTCGCCTACTCTGGGCGTAAGGCGGCAAACCTCGAGTTCACTTCACTAGAGCGCGTTTGTCATGCATACAATTGCCGTATTCGATTTTACCAGGGCTATTGTTTCCTACATTCCGTTCTAGCATCAAGAGAGATTTGGGTTATTATTAGAGGGGGATCAGCTAAAAAAAAAGGAGCATAGAATCTAGTTAAGCTAGTTTGGGTGGAGCATGGTGTTTTATCTACTTATATTTAATAGAAATGAATTGAGTGGAGTGAATTTTCACCTTACCAATCCCATGGTCCTATGTTCAAATCGGGAAAAAAATGTAAAGAATTTCTAAAAACCAAAAATAACTCCACTTTCAAGACACATAATGGGGCTTGGTTGGTATTCCACTCTGCTGGGTGAACCGCACTAATTAAAAATATTTTTATTTATTTTCATATTTTACATTTTTTTAGCATCTACAGTATTTATTGTATTATAAAACTATTACAATATTTCTTATCTTTGACTCACTTGAAATGTAAGCATTTGACAAGTGAAGATGCTTAAGCAATGTAAATACCAACTGTAGAGGTGGTGGCTTAAAAGAAACACACTTCAATTAAAACTCTTACATTAACTCTTAGAATTAAAATTACATGTTTTAAAAAAATTGCATTGACATATTTATTATATCCTATGTGGAATATATAATACTGTTAATATACCAAGCATGTTCCAAAGTAATACAATATATTTCTCTACAGATAAACCTCTGCGTGTGAATATCACAGGTGGCCATATATATGAAGTAGGAGAAGTCGCAAAATTAAATTGTACAGGAAATAATACCAATGAAAGCACGATCCGCTGGACATCAAATTCGCCTATAGTGAGAAAGATGATGAAAACAGATAAGTCACAATGCAACATATCAATCACGACGACTGACATGAATGGAGCAAAAGTTACATGTGAAATCACAGAAGGTGGACAATCTGCAATTTATACATTAAATTTAACTGTCCTAAATGGTAAATAATAAATAATTACTTTATCTTTGTTAATTTAAAAATAGAATCCAAAGGGCATTTATGGGATGACTTGGTGGGAGGAACCAGAGATCAATCAATCAATCAATCAATCATTTTATTTCCAATTCAAAGAATTTACAACAGATAAGTAGTATCAACTCAACTCACGAGTTCAACAAAAGGGGAAAGTGTGTATCTTTCCTCATATTTTGGTGCCTATGTAAGATCATTCAGTGAAATATAAACAAATATTACAAACATTAAATTGGGACAGTTGGCATGTATGATACTGTACTTTACTGATAGCCTATGAACAACATTCAGCAAACTAAGGTATGCCCCTGAAAAATCATGGGATGCTGACATTTTCTGAAGTACTAAAAAGTATTAAGTTTGATCTAACAGTTGAATTATCAAAGAGTTGTATCACACAAAAAAAATTTAAACAATTAAAAACATCAAAATAATGATACTTTCCCACTAATTGAATTGATTCTAAATGATTAATATCATTATATAAATATTGTTTTTACTTAAAACTCAAAGAAGAAGAAGAAGTCACAGATATTCCTACAGAATATGGATCAACAATCACCGTTTCAACAGTGTCACAAGATAGCAACCTAGATGAAGGAGGTGAGAATTAGTAAATATGTAAATAACTAAAATGATAATTGGTACCAGTTATGATCAGAAGGAAGCACTTTTAAAAAGTTTCAGCAGATTATTTATACACATGTCTTTGGACTACCAGATAATGGCCAAAAATTCAGATAATAAATTGGACAAATATTTGAAGAAAAACTCTATCGTAAAAATAAAAATTATTTCACATGGGTTTTAGAAATTAATTTCCATCATTAGTGCGAGTAAATTACAAAATAAAAAAATATTAAGAATATTGTTGGAAGATTTTGGAGAGACATGAAGCACAATTAGTAGAATAGTTGAAGGGATGCCAAGTATCCAGGCCCCCACTTTTTGTCAGAAAAAATATATACAGTAATGTCTATGTAGATTTGTTTATGAACAGAAAGAAATGCTAATTGGGCCCCCCTCTCCAACTTTGGTAAATGGAACTTGATGATTAGGTGAGGGGCACTATCTGGCAAAATAAGATGATCTGTGGTGATTTTAACTACTTAAGAATGACTTTTTTTTTGGGGGGGGGGGTGGGCTTATACCCGGGAATCCCTTTTTCAATCAAAAAGCAATTTTACAACACTGCACACCTAATTATTCAAAAGCTTATATTTGAGCACCACTGTCTACCATGTGTGCGGTACATAAACCATCTAACTTGTGCAACAATCATAATTTTTTCATATATATTATGACTACATTACAGGCAAAACACTTCACATGATTACTATAATAGATCCAAGTACATTATTTAATGCATAAAAATATATAAATTTAAAGAAAACTTACCTTTGCAGATCCTTCCTTCATTCCATATGCTCTCCTTGCAGACTGCACATGTGAAGGGTTGTTTGAAAACTTTAGTCTTAAAGGTGTGGGTCTTGGATTCAAGAATCTCTTGAGGCTAAAATATAAAATATAAAAAAATATATTGAAATATTTATTCTTCAGTTAAATTTATTTCTTTCCATCTTCGTGTAGGCCTATTTACATTTGGTGATCCGCTTCACAAAACGAATCACTTCTTGTTATTGTCAGAGATCTTTTTTTTTATTCTACATTTCTCCCAATTTCTTGTTCGCACGATATCTCAAAATTGCTGCAAGTTACGCACATGGCAGCTTCAAGGAACATTTGACTTGTCCTGGAATAATCCCAATAAGCTTTTTAATGTGACCAGCCATGCGTGACGTCATCTACGCGCAATTTTGTGTTTGACATTATCGATCATATCATCCTAACCAATTGCTATTTCAAAATCATATTTAGTGAGCATAAACTTCAGGTCAAAGTTGAATGTCATGTACCTGAATTTTAAGCACGCACGTCATAACCTGCCATAACAGTCTATTTTGAGCATTTCAACATTTTTCAAATTTTTTTTTATAGATCATAATATTGTGACACCATTACATTGCATTCTGAAATGAAAAAACTGAATTTTATCTATAACGTCATTTGTTAAAATACTACTTTGAGCGTATCTCACTTGATCGATCGTCTCCCAACTTTGAGTACTGTATGTTATACGTCAATATGGTCAAAATAAATGTTTTTTCTGACTTCCCTTCATCTTTCTTTTCTCAAGCCTTTGATGACCGCATATCATAACCAATTGACATTTCTAATCATATTCAATGGGCATAAAAAATTTGAATTTTCCGTGTGCGCGTACATGTGCGTTAAAATTTTTTTATGATCAAAATCATGCCTATTTTAAATCAGTTATACTCCATAGCATGAAAGGTGACCCCCAATTTTTTGTACATATTCTGAAAGCACATGAGTTGTAGATATGATTTTATAGATCATTATGGACATTGTGACATCATCATATTGTCATCTGAATACAAAACAAGAGGTTTTTTGCAAGAGCTAATAAGAAAGGAATTTTTAAATAAATAAAATGTTTATTTGTAAAAAAAAACATTATTTGGAATTAAAAATTAAGATACATAAAATTGAACAAAAATAACTTCTTAAAATTGGAAAAAAAATACTGAATATCTATACGCGATTCGAACCCACGACCTCATGTTCTTTAGAACACATGCTTAACCGATCGCGCCATTCATGCGACGTGAGTTATTAGTGGTAATGGCAATAATGTACAGTCCTTGCTGAAACCCTTGTTTTATTTGTAGGTGTATGTAGTGGAATGTGTCATTTATTTTTCACTTTGATGATGTCATCATGGTAAAAATGAATGTTTTTCTGACCTCTCCCCCACCCCTTTCTTTCTTTCTTTCTTATCAGACTTGATATAGAATTGCACAGTTTAACAATCCTGGCTATTTCCATAAATCATACTTTTAAGCGCCGGGAGATATCTTTTGCCTGACAAACGGATCACCTAACTCGTCCTCAGTGTCCCCCCCACCAGACACGCCCCTGGGCAAACCCATATTCAAGCTTAGGTCCAACACTAGCTTTACCTAATTTGTTGGTATAATAATAAAACAAAATCTAATATTAAATACCTCTCACTGTACTGTACTTGCCCACCAAAACACAATCTGTTTTTTAAAAATATGTCTTAATTTGTACAAACCGCACTAAATTTAAGTGCTTAGGACTCTGAAACTACTCACTACTCCTGTAATAGCACCACTTGTGCAATAGTTTTGAGACCTCATAAATTATAAATATTATTCTTGCTGTATTAATCTTACCTTTCTATTTCAATTGTAAATTGAATTGTGTTTCTTAATCTTTTATACATGTTGAATTTCCTCCATTTATATATTGCAGTGTATAAACAAAAATTTTCTAATGTATTTTTTTTATATATTTGACCAATAAAGATTAAATTGATTTGAATTGAATTGAATTAAAATCTTCTAATTAGCAAGTTTGTCTTTAATAATATAGTTCATTTTAATGGTCATATAGCCTATAGTAAAGAATACAATACATGAAATATGCTTTCCCGGTACAATGAATAAAACATACTAATACTAAAATATAAGATACAAAGCATGTATTGCACAGAATAACACATATCTAACAAATCTATCATTTAACATCTTATTGACACTTGGAATAAATTAGTCTTTGCGTCTATTTGTTTTTGTTTATGAGTTAACAATTCTACCAGATCTGCTGAAACTGATGTAAATGAAGTAGCTGTTATATTGATTGTATGACACATTCTATTTAACAGAACAGCTTAACTAGTTTCTTTCAAGGTTTTACATTTAATTCCTTGACTATTTTATTTAAAAGTTCTTTTTAGTAAGGCTTGAATGCCACACCAATTGACAGAGATAAATCACTGATTGGACAGCACTTTGGTAGAACATAAAAAGAGCATCATTTCCTAAATAAAAAAATCTTTAAACATGATATAAGCAGTGGTGGGCTTTGGATGATATTTTACAAGTGTTAGTGTTCCAAGACAGGGATCATCAATCCAAACACCAAGGTGCTTGAGCTAATTGGTGATTTGGTGATCCGCATCTAGTGCGGATCACCTATTGTTATCGTCAGGATCATCATCATCTTCATCTTTTTTTGGTGATCCGCTAACGTTAGCGGATCACCTCTTGTTATTGTCAGGATCATCATCTTTTTTTTATTCTTCTTTCTTTCTCCCCTTTTCTGTTCGCACGATATCTCGAAAAATGCCACGAGTTACGCACAATCGCTGTCAGCATACATTTGGCTTGGTCTGGAATAGTCATGGTAAGCTTTTCAACGCGCTCAGTCATGCGTGACGTCATCTACGCGCAATTTTGCGTTTTTACATCATCCTAACCAATTGCCATTTCGAAATCGTATTAAGTGAGCATTAACTTCGGGTTAATGTTGAATGTACTGTACCCTAATTTGACGCGTGCGCTTCACTACGTGCGCGTCAAATTTTTAAAATGCTCAAAATCACTTTTTGACTAAATTAGAGCACGTTTTAGGCCATTTTGAGCATTTCAATTTTTTTTAAATTTTCCACTACGCGCGCGCATTTTTACGCACGCAGCACGTACGAAATTACGTTATTTTACATATTTTTGGTTCCTGACATTGTTTTCACAAATTTCCATTCTTTTCGGTCATCTTTTGGCCAATAGCAATGCCGTACGTGCGCATCAAACATAGGTATCTTTGCGCGTATTTGTGCCGCTATACAGTGAAATTATGCTAAAATCAGACCTATATTTAATCAGTTATAGCTCCTTAGGTTGAAAGGTGACCCCCAATTTTTATTACATATTCTGAAAGCACATAAGTTGTAAATATGACTTTACAGATCATAATTAAATATTTTCACTATTTTTGCTTAGATTACAGGGTTGTGATCAATCAAGGATTCAAGGTTGGGATCAATCAAATTAAACAAAATTTCAATTTATGACAAATCTATCCTAAATATTAACATAATTTTAGTCATGACCAGATTGAAGCCAAGGTCAAGTGTAAATGTTGGAATGATTCGGCTTTATCAGTACATCAATCAAGTACTACTGTTGATTGTGAAAGATGGAGAACTATACAGATTTCTCAGTATATCAATCAAATACTACTGTTGATTGTGAAAGATCTTTATTATAAGCTATGTCTTTGACAAGTGTCAGGGAGCCTTAAAATGAAAACGCAAGCCACATGGACAAGGCCTACAGAGGCAGACAACGATGGCGTAATGAGAGACTCATCAGCCTAAACAAGCCTACGATTGATGGCCAACACGATATGTAACTTTAAAAAAATGTTGAAACAAAAGCACTTTAGATGATAGCGTATATACTTCAGAAATAAGAGACCACTATCATTTCCAACATAAAATCAGTAATATATATTTTTTAATATTTCTAAGATTAATTCAAATTTATCTAAAAACACATATTTTAAAGGGAAATGCTGCATCCGCCTTATTTATTTATTTTTTTTGAAAAGGAAAAAGATCATCAACAGACATATTATTAAGTTCCTTAGGGTTTTATAAGGAAGATACTGATATCAAACTTCCATCTAGGCTTTCAAATGAGTACAAGATCTAGAAACATAGTTTAATTTTATTCTAAAATGGGCGAGTCGAGTGGCCAAGTGTTAAGGCAGCAGTGCTGGTTTGAGCCATTCCTTGTTTCGGTTGGTGTACACATCTAGCTTGTGTGCACTTAAAGAACCCATTTTATAGGTAGATTGTCTACTAATATGTAGAAAATACATAACATTTTTTCTCTCTGATGATTTTTCTTCTTTTTTGGGGACCAACTAGAAGGCAAGAAAATTCCCCCCCCCCCCCCCCGTAGCGCTGCCACTGTACTTCAATGTTAGGGTCATGAAGCTACTAAGCACCTCACTATGGCTGCTGTAGTACGGACCACATACATACAAGATACAAGATAACTTTATTGTTATAACATAATACATAAAAACTTTCGTTCCAGTTAGATAAATACTAACAAAATGTTAGCACAATGATGCTTAGAGTTGTCATGGAAATTCTCCTACTCTACCATAAAAACTATAATTGTAATATTACATATTATTCCTAATGTTAATAACGTGTAGGCTGTATGCTTGTCTTATGTACACCCAAATTTCTTTGTTTTTGTATGAGAACAAACCAAATTTCTTGTATCTTGTATGTACAGTATCTTGTTCAAGGGCCCGTAGAAAAGCACTGCCAGACAGTAATTAGGTTTCACCCTTTATTAAAGACAATTAAAAAGGAAAAGATTTTCCTACACAATTTGGTTAGTGTTAAGGAATACTGTGCAAGCAACTATGACATCAGCTTCTAAGAGAGTGAATTTTAAATTAAATAGACCAATTAATAAATCATATAGCTCCCACATGCTTAAAACTGGTTCAAAATAAGCATTTCCTGTGCGAGGTAAATTACAGTAAATGTTATGAATCAGGAATGGAATTAAGTTAAGCTAAGTCACCATGAAATTAGAAAAACATATGATATTGGATAATTATGATTTAAATGATAACAATAATTTTGTATAAAAATCACTGAATTTTCAAAATCAATGCTGACATTTTTTGAAAGTACATCAAAGTCATCATGAAAATTGGAAATAATCAGGTGATAAAAACCATTTCAAAATGTATCAATCATTTCATCTAAAAAAACCATAGGTGACATTTTTGAAGGAACAACATTAATAATTATTGACAATAATTGTGACCTGTCTCAACCTAGAGAACATCTGGCTTGAGTATGTAGTCACACCTCTTGACCATCTTATCTATGTGATATATACCTTTGACTTTAGAGCAGTATGAGCCACAGGCATTGATTGAAGTCTATTTGCCACACCCAGCCTCTGATAATCAATCAACCAATCAGAAAATATAACTAAAAATAAACCAATTTTCTACCTAATAAGTAAAATTATACAAAAGCATATATAATTGCTTTTGGTTGACCATACTGACAAAGAAAATCTAATTCCAATAAGATGCTTTTTCCCAAACCTGACGTTTTTTAATCAGGGCAGATCTAAGATTTTAAAATTTGTTGGAAAAAATAGATATATACTCAAGTGTTCCATACATTTGTTGAAGCAATAAATTAGACAACCCTTCAGATTTTACCAGTTTAAATAATTTAGGCTATCAGAATGTTTTTGGTCAAAATCTAGAAATAAAATTAAATGTAATAGTTATTCTTATTAAAAATAAAATTCATTTTCTTTTTCTTTTCTTTAACCTTAACCTAATGTCACCGATTATTAATCCGAAGGGATAACAAACTTGAACTTGGAAAAGAACATTGCCCTAATATGCATGTTAACCCTTTTCTTACTTCTACGCAACTCATCCATCACAAATTATTAAACTTTCATT
>NW_022728549.1:0-1221 GCF_011630105.1 Anneissia japonica | reverse complement strand
GATACATGGCTATGTTGTGCCTGTTCTGCAATCCTAAAATTCAACTACGGCCCTATATAGGCCTATTCAAGATTAAATTATCTTTTGTAATCTATAGACATAACTATCTAAAATAGTGCAATCAATGTATAGCTGAGTTTGCTAAATCAGAAAGTGACCAGAAGAAAATGCGATAAACTTTTTTTAATGTATGACAGCAGCCTAGATAGTCCGTATCTTCATACACCAGAAAATGTAGTTCACTACCAATTCTCGTCGGACTCGGTCGTAACGTTGTATTCATCTATTATTAATATTTTGATTATTTAAATTTCTTACTATCTAATTCATTTAATCTTTCTCACAAAGATAAAACCACGGCTTGTTTTGGTTCGTCTTTTATATTTTCATTAAGACTTTTAAAACCATGGTGTAATAATTTCTTTGTTGTTATACCCGTAATGCGGTGAATGTTTACAGTTGGGAACAAACCACGTGCTCCATACCGTCTCATGTTTCAAGAGTCAGAGTCGCGCTCTGTTCGGTTGAATGGTTTCTTATCACGCTAGCACAAAGGCGCTTTAAACTTTCAGCTTTTATTTACCTAACTTGCATATGTTAATAATTCATTAAAAAATTAAAGCAATAATTAATGAACATTTTATGTTAATAAAATTTATTACCACATAGACAAATAATTGAGTATTCAGAGGAAGTAGAAAGCAAGTGAAAAATTGACGCACAACAAAATGAAGCACATGTTTAAAGTTTCACCTAGATTAGTGGCGCGTGATTTGTTGTTTGGATGAGGGCCAACTTCACACTGCCTCTAGATCGGCTTGAATCTTCCTTGTGGATTGCTAGTATTTAGTAATACATACAGTAACATGTACTGTAAAATATAATAATAATTAATAATAATAATTATTATTATTATTAAATCCTCATTTTATCTGTATTTTTAATTTGTATTTATTTATTTATTTGGTTTCTTGCCGTTTTGGTCCATTGCCGTTCTACAGTAAAAAAAAAAGTGTAGCTGGTTTGGTAATTGCCGTTTCGACTTATTGCCGCTTTGACTAGAAAGCGCAAATGCTAGCGGTAACATTTTGCCCTGCATGCTTTTTTTTTTTGGCAGTCGACCAAGTTTTTTTCTGACACACTTACATTCCATCCAATGTGCTCGTTGTTTGTTGGTATATCAGGTTGCTTCAGCAAAACTAGTTTATTTTTTTCCATAAA
>NW_022728548.1:0-1466 GCF_011630105.1 Anneissia japonica | reverse complement strand
GTTTAGGTTATTCCAGACAATGGCTCCCTGATAGGAAAAACTTCTTTCTTATTTTCCGTACGTGGCTTGGGTACCTTAAGTAAATCCTTAGACCTGGTCATGTATGTTTTATTGCGCTCTTTTGGCATTTGAGAATTCATTATTTTAAACATGGTTATAGCTTCATCTTGATACAGTTTGGTGTTTAAACTTGAATCATATCTTGAGACCTTTGTAATAATTTTAGCAACCTTATTTTGTGATATTTGTATTTTGTATTATTTTGTAAAGTTTGATTGCATCGTCCACACACAACACTGCAATAATTAAAATGTGGTGCAATTATTGACTTGTACATCATTGACTGTATGTTTGGGGGAAAGATATAATTACTTTTTCTAAGGTAGTATAATCCAGAAAGAACTTTGTTTATTACATTATCAATTTGTTTATTCCAAGTTAGATTTTTATCTATGATTACCCCTAGGTGTTTACAGTGATCAATACTCTTTATGTTTATACTGGATTGATGTTTATATTTAGATTTGAGTAATTTATTTTTGCTAATTTTTGATGAGTACTGTACCTATAATCACATATTCAGTTTTGTTGACATTTAAAGTTAATTTGTTTTTTATTAGCCAGTTTTTAACTTTTATTAGATCAGAATTTAATTTATTTGCTATATCATTAACATTCTTTGCAATACAATGGTTTACTGTATCATCTGCATAAATACTTGTTTTACAATTAGAAACACAGTTTGGGAGGCCGTTTATGTAAAGTATATATATTAATGGTCCAAGAATTGAACCTTGTGGTATCCTGCAAGTGCTATGGCAACGTTCAGAAGTCACTCCATTTATTTTAGTTACATGTGTTCAGTTTTGCAGATAATTTTTTAACCATTTTATTACATGTGGATGAAGATTAAAGTTGTTTAGCTTATTAATTAAACGATCATGGTCAACAGTGTCAAAAGCTTTTTTAAGATCTAACATTACTAATCCTATAAGATTACCTTTATCAATCGCATCAATCCAGTCTTCAGTAATGTTTAACAGAGTGGAAGTAGTTGAGAATTTAGTCGGAATCCTGATTGTTGTTTATAAATTACAGGGTCAATGAAAGGATATATCTGATCAAAAACAGCGCGTTCAAGAAGTTTAGATAAAATGGGCAAAAATAGACACGGGACGCATTTGCATTTGAATATTGGGAAAATGAATACTATACTTACACATCATCAGGTAGAGTATTATAGGCCTAAATAAATGCTTCGCTATCTCCCCTGGGGCGCTAATCAAAAGCAAAAACCCGGAAGAATGTGACTGAACTACCACTAAGGAACTTCACGTCGCAGGGTAAAACAAAATGTTGGAAAACTTTTTTCGACACATGCGCAATTTGACTCTAAATGTCCACACACACACATACACACTGACACACGCAAAATGTGATTGCAAGAGTCATGTCGCTGGGTAAAA
>NW_022728547.1:3240-5358 GCF_011630105.1 Anneissia japonica | reverse complement strand
TCAATAATAATTGAGAGGATGGCTCTAACTGCAATGCTGACAGGCCCTCTTCCAAAACAATTCAAAATAAGTATATAATCCTAACTACAATTAATCAAATTGTGAGAAAATGTAAAATATTCTATAATTATCATTGTAATTTCATTATTATAATCATATTAATATTAATAATAATAGTGTAATGAAGTTATTGATTAAAAAAAAAGCTTGGCCTACGATAATTTCTAAGAAAGGTATCTATACGTATAAATTATCAAAAAATACCAAACAACAAAACAAAGACAATGATATGCAATAATTTCGGGCCATGTTCTTGTCATGGCCCACTGCCAAAGTACAGGTCTAAGCCACCTCAGAAAGATAACGCCTACAATACCGATTACAATGTGAAGTAAAGCCATAAAACTCCTGTTAAATCTGCCTTCCTTAAAAATTATAACGTCAAATTTGTGTTTGCTTGCCACACAATGCCTCGCCTTCAAGGATGCAGGATACGGTAGAGACTGTCTTTACTTTCACTGATGATGAACTCTTTTACTTTGATGCGGTTCCAGATCTTTGCTGGTCAACTGGGGCCACGTAATGTGCAGCCTGGTAATATGTACTCTGTTTTTCAGAATATGTTCACTAGACCCACACGTCAAGCCTTTTCTTGATGCAATGTCAAAAGCAATCTTAATGGATAAAGTATCACATCTATCAACCCCTCGTATTTTGTAGTCAGTTTTACAATGCTACCAGCTGAAAATAGCAAATACGTACATCATCCATAAATGTATGAAATCAATCAAATAAGATATAACAGTTTAACTTCTGAATTCATAAACAAATATGCAGGGGTTCCCAAGTCACTTCAGGTAGATCTGGTTAATTGACCTTTCTTAACCGAATCGTCTGTTGTCTTATATCATATTTTTAACTTTGTCATTTTTTTGGGTAGATTCTTGGCAAACATGTCTAAAAATATCTAAAAAATTCACAGATTAAGAAAAAAAAATGGGTGCCAAGTTTTTTTTTATTCACTTGTAGGGCCTCGATTTTGAATTTCAAAATGGCCGCTGCCGAAAATTAGCTTTTAACAAAAAAAAATTGCAAATAGATAATCGTTATTCATTTATATATCACACAATAGTCATCTTATTTTTATATGATATCATATAATGGGATCACTGATGCATTGGGAAGAAAATAGGAGCACAAGAAATAACCCCCTCCCAGAAATCTTGCTCCCTCCCAGAATTCTTGCTCCCCCACACACCTTCCAATGGATATTCTTTTGCAAAAAAAAGTTAATCTCATGTCTTCACAAAATCGCCACATATCACCATATTTTGCCATCTGAATCTCCCTAACTTAATCACTGAGCACTGATACTTAACCTTCGCCCCTTAATTAGAAACCACAAACTGAATGGTGTTAACATATCTGCCTAAGTTGATGTTGCACTTAATACTTTCCATAATGTCACCTTGTCCTCAGCAAACCAAAAACTCTCAGATCTGATCTGATCTTCCAGTTAAGAATTGCTTCGTCAAATGGGACTCAAGATTAGGTACTACGATATTTTGGCATCATTGGATCATATCCTAACACTTCTTCAACAAACGATGCGAAGGTTATTAAGACACAGTCTAATGTAAATTCTATTAAGGTTAGCAGGGACTGAATGGGATGAATACTACAACAGTCTGAACATCACCCCCGAACCAACCAACTTGGATCGTAGATTGATGGTCCAAGCAATACTTTGTACATTAAGCAGTTTTTTGACTGCCTTTTCAGTAACGCAAAAGGTTGTAAACTTGGAAAAGACTTGGGTTAACCCCAACAGACTTGGTTCAGAATCTCCACCAAATTGAGAGCGTGGAGAGCCATGGAGCAAATCTGCAAACAACATAAATGAGAGGAGGTCCTTGGTTTGAAGATTAAGAGCATCAGCTGCCAAGGAAGAGCTCCCATGATGACTCTAACATTAAACTAACGAACAATTGAGTTTTATCACAGCAATTCACATGAACGATGCTGCTGTTTCCCATAAACTCTCCATTTGGTGGGAAAAAAGTAATTACAAAGATGCTCCAGTGATGCCAGGTAGATGTACCATTTACCTTTAGAAAC
>NW_022728547.1:1330-2938 GCF_011630105.1 Anneissia japonica | reverse complement strand
GTTTTTAAGAGCCCTAACAGTACCATAAGAGTGGTTGAGTGGCAATAAATATTAATATAAAGTAGGAGATAAAAGGAAGCAATATGAAATGAAGATGTATAACTGCCATTCCACCACAGAAAAATTGACAGCAAACCTCGCACAAGAATAATACACATTGTGTTACATTCACAATATCTTTTATTAGTTTTAAAAAATATATTTGAATATTGCCAAAGGAACGATTGAACAGCAGACAGCTAATAATTTTCAAAAACAACACAACAGATCATATCTTCATCATAGGCAAAGCTTATATTTAATCCAATATATTATGGCCTTAACGGCCCCAACAAGACATGTTTCGGCAGTCTACTACCATCGTCAGTTATCTTATTGCACGCAGGCAATCATTAGTAGGGAGAAAAAAATTCAATGTTTTGCATGCTAAAAAATTGTGGAATGAACTGTAACAATACTACAAAGCAAAATATAAATAAAAATGAGGTAAAATCAGAGTACAGTACCTATGCCACAAAGGGGAGAATGGAACGAATTTAGAATGACAAAGATAAATTAACATGAAGAAGCTGTTTGTTCAGTGAGGGCTGCTCCCACTGAATATGCAAGACTTATTGGGTTGTAGAGGCGGAGTCCAGTATAATGAAGCATTCCTCATTGGCTGATTGTTTACAATGACGTGAACTCTTCAAATGCTTTAATATTTTATGCGAGTTCCCATCCAGTGCTAGGTGCTCACGCATGCGTGTGGAGAAATGTCGGCTTGTGTCGCCAACGTAACAAGCATTACAGCCTACACATACAAATTTGTAATGAGGTCTGAACGGAGTCCACGCGAACGGAGACCAACTGGGATGGGATCTTTAGCTGAAAACAAATTTATAATTTTGAATGAGGAAAAGACAATTTTTAAATTTAAGTCATAACAAAATTCATTCGATAAGGCACGGATTTTCTTGCTAAGGACTTTGGAAAATTTGCTAACATAAGGTAATTTAAAATAAAAAGTGATCGGTGTATCTTCTTAGTGTTATCCAGTGTAATTTTACATTTACACTGAACTGATTTGACATAACAAAAAATAATTTGATCAATAAGGTATGAAGGAAAACAATTTCTCTTAAGGATGGTAGTTATGACTTGATATCAGAATGAAAGCCCCTCCAACTATTGTTGATAGCCCTATCAACTAACGTACGAATAAGACCGATTTTGTAACTGAACGAACAAAAACTGAAAAAATTTGTAAGTAACTCAGTATATGATTTTTTCCTAAAAATTGAGGTCTGAGGTGGCCCATCCTTAATGTTAGACACCAAGACGTCCAAGAAAGGAAGCTTTTTCCCTACTTCTTTTTCCATGGTGAATTTAATGTTGGGATGGCGTGAGTTAAAAGTAGTCACTTAATAAATGAGTATCCTCTTCCTTATTGAAAACAAAAAAATATCATCTAGATAACGTTGGTACAATAACACATTGGGACCCTTATACTATTCATGCCAAATTTTCGTATGGTGTCCCATGAATAAATTGGCGAGAACAGGGGCTAGTGGGGAGCCCATAGCAACGCCGTCTATCTGGTCATAAAAAAAACTTGGTTATATATAC
>NW_022728547.1:0-1203 GCF_011630105.1 Anneissia japonica | reverse complement strand
TATTGTTTGGTATCCAAACGCTTACCCAATGTCAATAAAATGTTTAAAACACTCTTTAATACCAATAAATCGGTTAAACAAGGCGGCCATTTTGAATTTCAAAAAATGGAGGCCCAAGGAGTGAATTAAAAAACTGGCACCCACTTTTTTCTTAATCAGTAGTGTTTTTAGAGTTGTTTTAACATAATTGCCAAGAATCTACCCAAAATTTGACTTTTTCTACATAAGACAACAGACTAAAACAGCAAAGTTCATTTTGCTGCGCATGGTGATACCATGCATGAGCAACCCCCCACCCCCACACACCCGGGTTAAAAAATAAAAGTAATTAATGTTGATTGGCATGAATACTAGGCTTAGTGTTTCGTTGTTCAGACAACAAAATACTCTTGATGTCTTATTAGAAAACTACTGATGTATGTGATACTTTCTTACAATACACCCTTATAGAAATACATTTTTTATGCAGAAATATTTTATATTCAGTACCGTAATGGTCAATGGTCATATATGTATATAGCGCCTTCCACAGAAAACCGTCTCAAGGCGTTTTTGAAGCCACAAGAAACAAAGACAAAAGAACGCAATGGGGGGAGGGGAGTGCGCACCTCCAATTTTGAGATAGCGTCGCCATCACTAATGTGTACACGCAGGTACCTCGGCGTCAGTTTGCTGGGCTCCGGTAGCTTCTACCAAGGATAAGCAATTTCTAGTTCCTACTATATTTACCAGACACTAGACATAGTATATTATTGTTTATCATTGTAGTCCTAAAGTACATTTTTAATATTAAAAATAACAGTTACGGTATATCATGAAATTACCTTGAATACTTAAGAATTCAGCGTTGTTATAACACTAGTTTTCGAGCTGACTTTAAAGAAGAAAAAAGATATAGGCAAGCCTACCACACCACATTCACAAAATAGCACTGCGACAGCTTGCACATTCAGTATACCAATTTCCAAATATTACTTACACTTATAAATAATCCCAGATAAATACGTCATTATTCCTCATGCAACATCATTCATGCATATATTGTCTATTTTTAGCAAATTCCCCCAATAAACTCGTGATAATTTTATCTACCCTTTTCAAACTCTGTAAATAGTTGTCTCCATCAAGGGGAAAAATTCCATGGGTACATTGGATATATGGTTCACGACAGTGCAGGGACGTAGCCAGGATTTTTAGAAGGGG
>NW_022728546.1:0-1162 GCF_011630105.1 Anneissia japonica | reverse complement strand
TTAGAGGCATTGTAGGCCTATTTGTTAGTCAACCTTCAATTATTGTACATCGTCTTCTCATTGTTTTTACATTTTATTTGGAGCACACATGCAAGTAAAGTTAATATAATTAAGATTATATAATTATATATACACAGTATTATACAGAATTATAACTTCTTATTTATATTAGCCTATATTTTATTAGTAATATTATAATTATGAGTGTTACATATACTATTAATTAATAATGAAAATAATATTAAGATGCTAATAATACGCACTAAAGTGAACATCAATCATTAAAGTGCCATCGGCTATAGGTAGACAGATAAATCCACTAATGCGGTTTGAAGGCGATTTGAAGTCGTGATGTGAGGGATCAATGGAAGACAAGTGTCAAAATTAATTTATTTAACTTGATACTTATACACCTGTCATGTGATTGCGCTAGTATTTTCGAAGACGGTCCCCAACTAACTGCATCTAAGTTGTGACCTCAACAACGATATGACAAAATTACGCTAGCATTTCCTGTCACTCGTCACATAATCTGCCGTGCACACGCATACACACGATGCAAAACTGTGAGTAAAATATTTCTATATTATTACAATATAAGTCTTCTAATTCCTTAAGATTGTTTATATAGAGTTTGATCAAACTACTGATCGCACTGGAGAACCACCCTTCGTACGTAAATCACACAGTGCAGTCTGTTCAACTGCGAGTTTGACGTTTAATAAGTAAGTAGTGTTCCTTTTGTTATCACTGATTTGAAGTTAATCATGGTTTTCAATCAATAATGACTTATGATCAGGGAGGTATATGAGCTTATGATCATGTTAAATATGAAATGCTGTTTGGACCTACTTCATGTAAACTTATTAATATTTTATTGAAGTAATGAACATCGAAACATAATGTTATTTTTATACCTCCTTGGTTAGAGTCATATTTGTGCTGTATATAATCAAGTTGTATTATGCCTCGATACTACAGCTGAGTATTGTATATAGGATCTGTGGTAGGCCTATAGCGCATAGAATAGGATTTCGTGTAATCCATGATCTAGTAACATTTGTTGAGTCAAGCCATGTTGCAGATCACCCGAAGGCAGCCAAATACGTTCAGTACTTCTTAATCGATTGTGGCATTAGTTCTAATAAAAAATAATAAATAC
>NW_022728545.1:0-624 GCF_011630105.1 Anneissia japonica | reverse complement strand
CATTTTTAGCCTGAAATTGGCCAAAAAATAAGAACACTGAGCCTGTGCAAAATTTTACTGGTTCTTATAAAAAAAAAGTGCATGGCGGTTTGAAAGTTGGTAAATTTATATACGTTTCTCGTAGAATGGCCTTCATAAAATTACTAAATTTTAGGATTTAGAGTTGAAATATCGAACCCAAACTTAAAAAATAGTAAGATTAAAGGTAATACTTTATATTTATGATATAATCACATTTTGCTGAAATTACATGTTATACTGTCTATTTGCCTCTTTTTCTCGAAACCTGGTGATGCGAGTTTACAGCCCTTTTGTGGTCTTGGGTCACAAATAGGTGTGGATATGAAGAATATGAAGAGTAATCTGATAGAAGTTTACTGCAAAGATATTCAACACTTATTAAATACGCACCTTCACATTTAAAGAAAACAAGAAAAAAACACATGATTTTTAGAAACAACAAAAAGAATATGTTCAAAAGAAATTCTAAACAGTCAGTGTCAGAGGTTGAGAAAGACATGAGAATAAATAGCTAGGGACGACGAGTGAGTTGAGTCTTAGTTGAAAATCATAACTCGTTGATAGCGAATTTATCATGGATTGCTTTTGTCAGAGTGGTGTTTG
>NW_022728544.1:0-766 GCF_011630105.1 Anneissia japonica | reverse complement strand
AGCGTTCGTAAAATGTTTGTAACTGGTGCGCTAGGAACTGTCACAAAATTGGGGGAGGGGTGTCCATGCCCAAATAGAATGGGGTGGGGGGGGGCAATGCCACTCACCAGCACTAATTGATACGGTACCTCATTCATCATAAAGGATATCATGAGGTAGGGGTATCGCAAAAAGTTTGCGATACGCAAACCTACCTCATACCCAAGTTTGAAGAATAAGCACCTCTACAGTAAGTGTCCTGAAATGATACTCATGAAATGCCTTTTCAAACCAGGGCTCTTCGACAAAATTGTTCGCTTCATCCCAACGGGAGTAATGATCCTTCTCCCCTAGACACCCCTCTTCTCAGGAGTAGCGCACCGGTCTCTTTGATGATTTATAGTTTATTTTATGAAGTAGGTTGGCTACAAGGCATAGTCTGACATACCATTGATGACGTATACAACAACAAATGTAGCAAAAACAAAGTCAAACCTGTCACTCCTGGCAAAAATATAAACTTTGTGTTTATCAAAACATGGTAAATATGGTTAAAACAGTTTTAGAAGTTTACCCTACTTCACAGAAGCGGGAAGTGTGGGAGGGTTTGGACAGTGTATGAAAGGGTGGTATATTTAAAAGGCTTTCTCTGTACACCGACAGGAAATAGACGATATTGTGTATTTTGTTATTTCATTTTATTGTGCTGATAGGCAATTAAAGAATTATTATTTGTATCTTCTATACAATATTTTCGAAGGTAGAATTCTTCATTTGATTTCTTACC
>NW_022728543.1:0-1029 GCF_011630105.1 Anneissia japonica | reverse complement strand
ATATATATATATATATATATACGCAACATAATCAAAATAGAAACATTACGGTACTATTGGAAACGTTCAATTCGGCGATTCTGTTTCATAAATATGCGACAAATATTCATTATCATTACTGAGCCGCTGATATATTGATAATTCTCTTTATTATTAAGTCTAGTAACAATGCCAGAAGTGGTTTGGGTTACTTTGATTAAGGTCAGGCTCCGGAAAAAATTGAAATGTTGTAGAACTGAGTTTTTCTAAGACAGAAAAGAGGTAGTTTAATCAAAAACTAAGCAACGGTGAATGAGATACAGATTTTTGAATATTTAAAAACTGGGGAAAAAGATGTAAAAATGTGCTGTTACGCCCCCTTTTCCCCAAGTTTTTAAATATTCAAAAATCTGTGTCTCGTTCACCGTTCCCTAGTTTTTTTTAAGTTTTACGTATGGACGAAAGCTAGATATTAAATTTAAAACAAGTTATTCTTGCTGTCATTTATTTTATATTGTTTATAGCAAACTAACGCGGCTACACTTTTTAATCATCATGATGCCTATTATTTACGTAGAACTGTCCCTATACTGTATATTACAGTACTTTGAATAACAGATACGACAGTACTTATAGAATATCTACTTCAATGAATAATTAAAAAATAATACTTTGGTAGTAGTGTCACCACATAGTGGTTTGAAATTGTTTCAGAAAATGCAAAATCCGCAGCTTGCTTCCGGCCTCCTTCAGTGAATTGTTATCCATCGGTGTTTTGGGAGAAAATGGCTTAAAATAATTAGCTTTTGTTATCGTGAGAGGCAAGTATTAGAGAGGAGGCTATGCTTAGGAAGAAAATTACATTCAGCCTTAAGATGCGATATTTTGCTGACCTATCTTGAAATGGACGATTCCGTTGTCCTTTTCTGAGAGTGCTGTGCGCATATATTTCAATTTGTAATGGAGCACTCTAGTCCCGCATGGGACGTACTTACCTAATACAAGAACAATTGAAATAATACTTAAATTCTGTAAAATTTGCCTTAACAA
>NW_022728542.1:0-1761 GCF_011630105.1 Anneissia japonica | reverse complement strand
AAAATAATAATAAAAATAATAATAATAATAAAAATAATAATAATAATAAAAAATAATAAATAATAATAAATAATAATAATAATAATAATTTGCAATTTGTATAGCGCCTCCCGTTGGACCAACCTCGAGGCGCTTGACAACAACGGAAGGAAACGGACAAGAGAATAAAAAAAAAATTTAAAAAAAATTTAAAAAATTGGGGTCTGTTGCTAGATTACATACGATAATACTGGCGTTCGCTATAATATTAACGTTACGCTAGCGTAAGTCGTTGTGTCTGAACATACTTTAAGCCAGGCACCCTCTGCGCACGACGTCCGATTCCATAAAGAACGCAACGCCACGACTCGTGCACAATAGATCCTTTTTATAATGACGAAAAATGACGATTCGTTCAGACTGTCATCGACAATCAGCTGATGGTGTTCGTAACGCTCACAGGGAACTGAGTTGGATTCATTAGCCGACAGTTGTACGACCATAGTACGATCCAGTGAGTGCCCAGCATTAACACGCTGATTTGATTTTCTTATCGGTTCGGTAGGCATTCCGATCCAAAAATTCTGATTCGGTGTAAACGCAGCTTTAGGCCTGTAATTTTTCGTAAACATTTCTAATGAATTTTCTCTTTCATCGTTTTTTTAATTATAATTTATATAATGTAAAACATATTTATATTGTCTTGCTTTTATATATTAATTTTATCTTGTTACTTATTAACCCATGTAGAAACATATGTATAGGTATATGGCAAATATGAGAAACCTGGATCTTTATCTGTAAAATAAAAGTAACAATATAAATATATATAATAGTATTATTTGAGCGCCAAAGACGGAAATCTCCGTCTTTGGTTACCCATCGCTTGAGCGCCAAAGACGGAAATTTCCGTCTTTTGGGTGTTTTTGTAAAATTAAATTGATGGACCTATTGCGGTCCACGTGTAAAAAATTTGAGCTGAAATGGATGTCTGAATCACCAGAAATCGTTATTTGAAATCACCCACCTACCCCAGGCATTGGTGAAAAAGCTTCCTTTCATCATGGCTACATTCACAGTGGACGAATTGCCGAATTTTTTGAAGATTCAGACTCTTAAAACGACTTAATTGATAATCTAAGTAGGAATAGTATATTTATAAATATTTTATATTGTTTAGAGGCCAAATAATACTTTTTAGGCTAAGCTAGTCTAAGGCCAGTGCTAGAAAGTACCAACCAAGATCCCAGTTGAAATCGTAGGCTTAGCCTAGGCCTATGCCTTTTTGGCTGTACAATCGTGTAGACCTGGGATAGTAGGCCTAGATTTGTTGAAGGGGGCATAAGCCTAGCCTAGCTTTGATTGATCTAATATCTGTTTATAAACATTATTATTATTATTATTGATATTGTTTGTACCGCACATTGTTTGTGTTTGTACCGCATATTTTATTACATCTATTTACAAAAACCTGATTATCTCAGCTTTTTGTCCCATTTGAGCTAAATTTACGAAAAGTAGTCATATTTCCTATCAATTTTTGTACATATTACATTATTCAATGAATAAAACAAATGGTATCATTTTGAAGTACTTGTATTGTTCTTTCTTTTGGTATATAACACATCTGGTTTGAATTAGGTAATTGTTCTGAGGGTCAGTTTGAAATACATTAAAATCTGCTAAAAAAAACTCTGGTTTCCCAGTGGATCACTGTAAAAAACATCTGGCGCTCAAAGTGTTAAATTAATAGACCGAATTATTCACCAACGCTTCTGAATA
>NW_022728541.1:0-1146 GCF_011630105.1 Anneissia japonica | reverse complement strand
TTTATCTTCTTTAATTAAACATATTATGTGAATGCATTACTGTACTTATGAACGTATGACAATTAGCTATAACAAGACGTTAAGAAAAGTATTATTTATCATAGTCTCAAGCACGCATACCGTGAATTTTGCTCACTCCGTACCATATACAAATTCCTTACAGCTACCAATACAAACGTAACAGTTATCCAAATGATGCTACAATACAAATTAACATTTGAAATACAATAAATATGAGTTTAACAACAATACCTGTCTGCATGGCTTTTTCTCTATAGCATTAGTAAATACTAACTCTATCCTCAATATAGACAAATGTCATTTATATCAAATTCGGAAATAAACGTGCTATAGTGCGAAGCATCATTAGCACAAATTATTATACCTTGTAGATGCTATATTATCACATAAACTACAATATTTATGCAGTTGCATAAATTATCTCCCCTATAATTATCAACAATTAATAATAACATCAAACGACAAGCGCTGCCGTCATGTGTAAATACAGACTTACACTGTGACTGCATTCAGTGAACACCAACAAGAGCATAATTCTAGGACTAATCGGCTTGATCAGTTCCTAAACTCAAATACACATGTCACAAGTTTCATATTAACTCACCAGTATCAATCAAAAGTCATCAAAGACTAAAACAACAATATTACGTGTCTTTTTTGGTCAACGTAGCCAAAGTCAAACATGGCTCCGGTCTGTTTTCATGGAACAGCGGGAAGCGATTTTTTTTCCCGTACGAAACATTTGCATGAAACTTCACTCGGGACATCTCGGATTGACTCAAGTGAGTACGATACGAGGAACAAGATCAGACACTTCGCAATGTCGTGACGCACGAGTTTTACTATTACAGTACTGTATTGCTCTTTCTATGTTTACCTACAGTAGGCCTATGAAATCTCACGGACTTATGGGATTTACGTGTGTAGCTAACTGTGACCTTCTTGGATGTTGTTAAACGTTAGTATATTATCTACAACAACAGCTAGTACCTCCTGTTATAAAGTGTAGAGTAATACCAAAGGCTAGAGAGAAAGAGGCCTAACAGGCTGAGATCTTACATAGGCCCCTCCTTAAACTAGGCCTAGGGTCATAGACTGACACCAACATACTGACATTGACTGAAA
>NW_022728540.1:0-1184 GCF_011630105.1 Anneissia japonica | reverse complement strand
ACCATTAACTAAAATAGGTCGGGTCTTCATTGATTAAAATGGGACAAATTAACGATAATTGAAAACAATTCTAATTTTAATTTCAATCATTTACGCGTGCACGGAATTTACGCGAGCACGCACGCACGCAAATATTCGATTATATATGAATTCTTATACGCTGTCCATACTAAGTGATGTTAATTATAAAATATAATTGTAAACCCAATTAAATGTGTGAAATTAATATGCAATGTACGTAACACATATACTTTGCATGTGTTCATCGGGAAGATTATGAAACAAAATGGACGGTGTGTACCACGTGACTTTAGTAAACCAGGAGCGGAATGTCGCAACTCTTTATATATATGGCTCTCACAATGTCTACCACCAACCGCCCTCTTCAGTCTAAAATCATTCCTCTTCACAATGTCTACCACCAACCGCCCTCTTCAGTCTAAAATCATTCCTCTTCACAATGTCTACCACCAACCGCCCTCAACATCCACGTCCGGGGAATTATAACTCTGGACTCAGTCACCAACAGATCGAAGTCTATGAATATAATGTGTCTACAGCATTACATACACTGTACATCTCCTCCGCGTATTGGTACTCATATGTTCCCATTCAGGGGGTGTTTTGCTACAGAACCTCTCTTAGGTGAGCCAGCTTTTATCTTATATACTATATTTCATATTAGTACAAAAACTATATTTATATGGCCTATTCGCCTAACTAATGTACTTAGATTATGGATGCTTCTATTCTATTATCATTTAGGGGGTGTTTACTGCAAGGTCTTGTGCGTAAGCCAACTTTTATCTTATATACTATATTTCATATTAGTAGGAAAAAGTATATTTATATGGCCTACTCACCTGACTGATGTACAGTACTTAGATTATGGATGGTTCGGTTCTATACTACTATCGTTGGTATAGTTCGTAGAACTCAATCAAGCATCTTGACTCAACACTGCAAACGACTATCGCAAGCCGTATTGGTTTCTACAACTTTTGCCACTGTGTGGTTCGTTACAGTATATCATATAGTATCTCAGGAAAAAAATCCCCATTCTTAGAGCTTGGGCAACTTTTTTTTATTGCACTTCAAATTTTGACATAAAATATCCTATTTTGGACTAATTAAGATAGGGGTAGGGGAAATAAATGTATGTTTATAGTAACTTTTACGTATGC
>NW_022728539.1:0-959 GCF_011630105.1 Anneissia japonica | reverse complement strand
GTAGGATTCTCTCTTTTTATGAATTTCTTAGGAAATCGATTTTTGGCTTCATATGTAAAATTAATAATTAGTAAAACAATGTAGTTTCCATTGTAGTTAAAAAAAAAAAAAAAAACTACAGCAATCCAATATGTTTTCTCGATAGAATTGTATATTGAGATAGCCAATGTCTTGTATTATTGCATAAATATGTTTTATATAGATGATTTCCAACATATTTTGCTGATTATTTTTTTTAAATTTATGTATGAAAAAATTATCGATTCCGAAATAAAAGAATGAATGAATGAATTTTAGGCCTTAATGTATTTTTTCCACATTTTTAAGGCACTATTTTTGTCAGATTTCCTCCTCAGAAATCTATTAAATTTGGTAGGGTTAAATGCCAAAATGCACTGATGTAGCTGCTGCAACTTTATGGAAGAGTTTTTGTTCCATAGGTGTTTAATCTAATGACCGGGGGTAGTAATGTGCAGCGCTAGAGGCCTTGTTGGCATTAAGCGCTATATAAATATAACATATTATAATGAGATTACACAGATTGCCTCTCATGGCCATAATAATGATAATGCAAATGATGATGATGTTAATTATAATGATGATGGTGGTGACGAAATGGTGGTGACGAGAACGATTATGATTTTTCAATCAATACAATAACCAACCAATCTATCAATGATCAATCATTCAATTGATCAATTTTACACCTCCCTCAGGAGAAAACATTCAAATTCAAAATAAAACAAACCCAATAAATTATATTATAATACATACAGCAACAAGAAATCGTAACAAATTAATTATATAAAGTCGTGAAATTAAATTGAGAACAGCGTTAACTAATGACAAGCTTAACACTGAGGCTTTGGGAGTGGCTTGGTCGTGAGAAAGAAAGAAGAAACCCTGTTCCGTGACAAAAATTGAACCCAGGACGCTGCGATTGGAGGGAAAGCATCTTA
>NW_022728538.1:0-1109 GCF_011630105.1 Anneissia japonica | reverse complement strand
TCGGCGGCGTTAGTGTACTTGGCCAAACTATTCTTGTAATGTAATTAATGTTAATAATAATAATAATAATAATAATAATAATAATAATAATAATAATAATAATAATAATTTCAGCATTAATTATCTTGACCTAAGCCTTGTAATGAAGAACCATACTATTTACTAGGCCTATAAATAATAACGAGCCCAGGGGGAATATCTTTTGTGTTATTTCCCATAATGTCGATTTTTTAATTGTTTTCTAATTCCTCCATTGTCTTAGGGTATAGGCATACAGGTTGGTTTTAGTAACATAAACATAATAATAATAATAATAATAATAATAATAATAATAATAATAATAATAATAATAATAATAATAATAATTTCAGCATGAATTACATTGACCTAAGCCTTGTAATGAAGAACCATACTATTTACTAGGCCTATAATTAATAAGTAGCCCAGGGGGAATATCTTTTCTGTTATTTCCCCTTAACGTCGATTTTTTAATTGTTCTCTAATTCCTCCATTGTCTAAGTTCCCCTTAAGGTAGGCCTACATGTTGGTTTTAGTAACATAATAACAATAATTAATAATAATAATAAATAATCTTTTCGGCATTACATGTAATTAACCTGGTCTAGTCTTGTAATCAAGAATATGCAGATTACTATGCCTGATATTAATAACTAGGCTTAGGCCTCATATACACATTCGTTGGTGCTCTGCCATTTAGGTCTTATGGCATCCAGTATTTTAGAGGTGCCTCTTCTCAGCTCTTCTCTTAATTTGAAAATAACTGTCACCCTGTTTCATTTGATGAAACGCCCCGAGAAACGCGCTTTTCCTTACTCTCTGTGCTTTCCCCAGAAAGCGTATATTCTTTGTAGTTAGGCCTAGGTAATTATGCAAAACCCAGACTTAACTAAACAATAAAAATTGCCACAGTATGTTAAAAATTAAAAAAGTTAAAATAACATTTTTTTACTCGTGAATCTCAATCAAATATTATGTCATTTTACACGACCCATTAGTATTAGCAATGGTAACATCAATGTATTTAAAAAAAATAGACAGCAACGTTCTCTCAGATCAGATCAGAAGTTGTTGATGACCTTTTGACCTGA
>NW_022728537.1:0-543 GCF_011630105.1 Anneissia japonica | reverse complement strand
TCCCGCTTAATGTTATTGATCCAGTCGACCAAGTCGGTACTTTCTTTCTCTCGTGTCGACTGCCAAAGATCAATTTAATGTCAACAACACAGAACAGCAATATTCACTCCCAACACATTTTCTATTTCGACTTTGGTGAAATTCTTCAAGAATTTATATTTTTACGTCTAATCGCTAAATGTTGTGAAGTGTTTAGTTGGGATGAGATCCATTACAATGCAGCAAGATTTAGGGCAAGTAAATCATGTCTTTTTTTTATCAACACAGAAGAGATTCATGGAAACATTAATTCATACGACAGAAATCTTATCAAAGTTGAAGTTATAAGTGAAGACAAGACTCAGACTATGTTCGTTTTACAAAAAATGATTATTTTTATTGACGAAATAATCAATCGAGATTTCAACCTGGAATACTTTAGAAAACAGTACATATGTGGACCTGTGTGCAAGACGTGTAGTTTCTTAGATGATACAAAGGTTTTGGTGAACCTCATTACACATGGAAACGATATATCTACACTAGATGACTATAAACCAGACA
>NW_022728536.1:0-631 GCF_011630105.1 Anneissia japonica | reverse complement strand
CAAGAAGGAAACGAGAACTTCGTTGTCGGCCGGACGGTTCAAGTGTACAGGAACGGCGACGAGCCAATCATGAAACCCTCGACGTTCGGATGCGACGAAAGGCCGATCGAATATCTCGGCGTTCCTCTTCAATACCGGGAGTCATCCCGCCATTATCTACCGGATGAACTTATGCGAGAATAGAATGTATATTTTAACGAGGAAGAAGAGAAAAGGTCTAAATAAAGAGACTATCGAAAACAAAATAATTCTTTGTAATCAATTTTATTTAATTAGTATATCATATGCATTCGTAATTCAACAACCGTTCGTTCCAGTAATTGAGATACCGATCGTCGAGTTGAACAACGTCGGTTAAAGAACCGTCGAATCCCAAATTTCTCGCAAACTCTGCAAATAGTACGAACGCCCGAGCATCGTCCACGTCGACGTTTAGGTGAAGGGACGCCATCGCGAACGGCGACTCGAACAACCCGTGAAAGTAGGCTGATGCATTACGAAAGTTGACGATTGCCTTGATGCCGCTGTCGTCCGATGCGAACACGTGCGCTCCGCCACAGAAATCATCGGACAGGAATCCGTGATCGTCGGAGCCGAGGACGATTGAAAACAGGAACTCCTTCATGTCTTT
>NW_022728535.1:0-656 GCF_011630105.1 Anneissia japonica | reverse complement strand
TCGGTGTCGAGTGCAGGTGTACATGGGGGTGACATGGGGTTCACCGTACGCAAAACGTCATCGGTAGAGCGAACGTCATCGCGTCTCGCTCGATGAGCATAAAAGGGATCGTGGACCGCGTCCTCAGCATCCAACACGATGGAAAGTCAAGTCGTCGTTACCTGCCCGTTCTTCAAGGAACACAAAGTGAGGGTCTCCCGCTTTCACAACCACTTTCACAGATGCAAGTTGCGGCACACCGGCAAGCCAATCGGCTGGACTTTCGAAATTTTCGAGATTGCTGGACTTAAAAAAATTTTCGAAAATCTGGACTTAGAAAAATTTTCGACATTTCTGGACTTAGAAAAATTTTCGACTTTTCTGGACTTAGAAAAATTTTCGACATTTCTGGACTTAGAAAAATTTTCGACTTTTCTGGACTTATAAAAATTTTCGACTTTTCTGGACTTAGAAAAATTTTCGACATTTCTGGACTTAGAAAAATTTTCGAGATTTCTGGACTTAGAAAAATTTTCAAAAATCTGGACTTAGAAAAATTTTCGAGAATTCTGGACTTTGAAAAATTTTCGACATTTCTGGACTTAGAAAAAATTTCGACTTTTCTGGACTTGGAAAAATTTTCGAGATTTCTGTCCGGTGCCGGACACGTTGTTGCG
>NW_022728534.1:0-2982 GCF_011630105.1 Anneissia japonica | reverse complement strand
AAGGTGACAACAACAACAATAATATTAATAATAATAATAATAATATGAGAAAAATACTAATAAAATGCCCATAACAACAACTTTTTAAATTACTATTATTAAAATTATAATACTAAGACTAATAAATAATAATAATAATAATAATAATATGAATAATAATAATAAAAAATCGAAAATTAATTATTATTTTTATGGTACTGTAATAATAATAATAATAATATCAGCAAAAATTTGAACAATATATAATGTTAATGCTAAGACTAATAATTAATATTAAAACTAACGGTAATAAAAACAACAATAATAATAACAACAATGACAACAATAATAACAAAAATAATAATAACAATTAGTACAACAGAGTACCAGTAAATGACTTGTGGCCGAGTTGACTTGTGGCCGAGATGACTTGTGGCCGAGTTGACTTGTGGCCGAGTTGACTGTAGCCAAACTTTTTGTGGCCGAGTTGACTTGTGGCCGAGTTAACTTGTGGCCGAGTTGACTTGTGGCCGAGTTAACTCGTGGCCGAGTTGACTGTGGCCGAGTTGACTTGTGGCCGAGTTGGATCGAATTCAATTTTGGGTCCAGTCTGTTTTTTGCAAATGCGGGTCGTTCCTAAACGAACCCGGTTTGGAGGCCAATACAACTCCCTGGCCGAATCGAATGTTTTAGAAACTGCCCTTTGTTTCATACATAAGGGCACATAGAAAAGAATATTAGTTAGATATCACTCTTTAAAAAAAAAAAAAAAATTTATGAGGGAGGGCCGTTTTTTTTTTATCGGAAAAGTAGATTTTTTCGCTTTTGTTTTTACAGTATCTATGAGGAAGGGACTGTTTATATTTGGCCTGTAATAGTAAATATTGTATAAAAACTGGTTTAATTTTATAGTTTAAAAAAAAAATGTATTTGAAGTCACACAATTGCATAGTTACTTTCATGCTGTTGAAATAATTTTTTTTTACTCTCGCATCAATATTTTCCGAATTTTTGGTGCGGGCGGGAGTGATAATCTAATAAATTTTTCTATTTGACCTAAACATAATATAACTTACAAACTTCTACTTAAAACTACTGCTGCATATAAATGCCCGGGACGCACCATTAGAGGTACTTCAATACTGGTACTTGGTAAATCCAAAGCAAGGTATATTTATGTCTGTATTTGATCAGTGTTGCATTCCAACTAGGTTCCAACTAGGGCCGGGCTGCCGTCGCCCAGTCCTTCTAGTTACATCAGGCCTCCTGCAATCAGCTTCTAAAGATGTGATCACGCGGCCTTGAATAAATAGCACTAAATTCATTTTTTTGTGTTGAGTGAGTCAGTCAATCAGTCAATCTTTCCATTTATATGGTGCCATTCCAGCAGTTTTTGCTCTTGGTGCAATGTATATGGTACGGTAGTTAATAGTAAATGAAGTGACACCAACCTTGAGAGGTATGGTCCCTTCACAAGGTTAAATATATAGAAAAACTTGAAAAGATTCAACTCCATGTTACTACAGGGATGATTCTTGATTGTGATAATTGTAAGAAATGTCATATGAGATGCGACTGGATGTGACTAAACTCCAATCACTCAAATCGCGTAGGGAAAGCAAGGATCTTGTCACATTCACAAAAGCTAAATTCCAGCAAATTCCTATAAATTTAACTATACTGTATATCTAAGCCAGTTCACAGTTATCCGTTCATCTCCTTGTTTCTGGTAATTATGCACACTGGTATCATCAAAAGTAAGTCTACAGATACAGTTTTTTCCGCCGAGCGGTTGTCATATGGAGTGAGCCTACTACTTTAATAGAACGTTCAAAATCACTCGGTGAATCTATGAGATTGTTAAGCGCTTCAATAAATAATAATAAAAATAAATTTTTAACAAAAATTTTAAAAGTACGAAAGTGTCAGTGGCCACTGTTGCACCAGTCGTGGCTCAATATCGTTTGGCAGTTTTATGCACTGTCCGAATGTGTGGGCATGTGGCTCGATGGAGTAGGCCTGCAGATATTGAGTTGCATCCACAAACATGAGGAAACTTCCCCATTTACCAAATTTTCAATTTCTGAACAAGGTTTTGCGATCTCTTCTTATCTCTATTACTTCTTCAGGGAATTTTGTAACGAGATTAACATTGAAGCTAATTAGTTGTGAGTAGTTTATATAAAGACTAGCACAATTGTCAATAACTATGTTGAAACCATAGAGCTATTATTAGTAAACAACTAGAGTGCTGACAAGATGGCGGAGCAATGCAGAGTTGTGTATGTGTACCATCCAAGATGGCTGCCGTAGGAAAGCGCCACCTTCAGGCTTAGTATACATATTACCATAAATAAGCCCTCTGACTAAATATTATTTCATTAATGATAATTAGTATTGATGACAAATTATTAAACTGTTGTAGCCAAAAAGATGCCAAGTAGAGCATCTTATTCAAATATTAAAAAGAATTAAAATCGTGTACATTACACCCATACACCGCAACGCTCGAGTTTCAAAATACGGGTAACTAGCTGTTCTGAACTTTCTGTGTAAATTGAGGGCGCAATTGAAAATGATAGTGCTCAGGGGAAATTTGATTAGCTGAATCTATGGCAGCCATCTTGGATGGTACACACACACAGCTCTGCGTATTTCGAACATCGAATACATTGCTGTTAGCGCTCTAGTACAGTATTCTTATTATATCTCTATGGTTGAAACTTAACATAAGTCATTAATTTGTGAAATTCAAAATCATATTTATTATGATTTTTATTTTAAATTACAACTAAGCTAATAAAAATGCATAGCTTATGAACAACAGGTTTTTAAAATTTTCCATCCTAGTTTTTAAATACTATACTGGTAATTTATTGACAAATAGCAATGCCTGCTGTGATAATGACTCTTAAGTAGAGGTATTCTTCTTTGATGTTTATTTATTTATTTATTTATTTATTTATTTGGATATACACTTTTGAAACAGTGGCACACTTCAAA
>NW_022728533.1:0-962 GCF_011630105.1 Anneissia japonica | reverse complement strand
CTGTTGACTAAATGTCTTCCTGCTAACATGATGCGTTCTTTATTTAAATTTTACCTGCGAAAAAAGGCCAATTTAATTATCTAATAAACAAGTTACTATCAGAGAATCTTTGGTGCCACTACCTACCATAAACCCTTGGACAGAAGCCCAATGGGCTTTACCTTGAGAAGAAGCCCATCTCGAATCAAAAATCTACCAAAAATACCTGTCCTATCCAGCTGCCTAGGCCTAGACTTGCGTACTAAATAAGGAACACAGTGCTAGTTTTTACATACTGTAGGCCGCTTGCCCCAGTTAGAATACTAAAAATAGGACAAATAGTTTTAATTACTGTAAGGCTTACAACAATATCAATACCAGACTAAACAATTTACAATGGTTACCCCGTTTACATAGGGGATATGCATGAATGAATTACCAAACAATTACACGAGCGAGAGCGGCACAATAGGCCTAGGCTAGGCCTATTGCTTTTCACGTACCGTACCGCCAATACACCAACAACCAAACCACGCTCTAAACCTGATGCTAGGTCTTGTTGCTGCAGCGATCGGCAAAGTTACAAGGAAAGCCTGGCTGCGATCTATCTAGAAGGAGGAAGTTAAGACCAGATAATGGGCACCACTACTAAATTTTGGCACCACTAATGCAGGTGTTATATATTAATCCTTAGATGGGCACTGCTACTGAATTATGGGCACCACTACTGCAGGTGTTGTTATACATTTCATATATTAATCTTTAGATGGGAACTGCTACTGCATTATGGGCACCACTACTGCAGGTGTTATTATATTTTATATTATAATATCCTTTTATTGGGCACTGATACTGCATTACGGGCACCATTGCTGTAGTTGTTACTGTACTTTACTGGTAATTAAGTTCAAGGTACACATTGTACTGATCTGCAGGTATGATTAAATTGTTTTATTATTAAGAAATAAATGGTTTTTTTCAAG
>NW_022728532.1:0-1127 GCF_011630105.1 Anneissia japonica | reverse complement strand
TAGATGATTGTACTTACTATACCACAACCCAAGGTGTCTGCCAAAAATGGATAGTGCTTAACAACCTGAAAACAAACATGCTCCCTTTCACTCTTCGTGGGGTTCATTGTGTGGACACGGATCATAGAACAAACGTCCCTAGTGAATTCATTGCGCAAACTGCTCAAAGTCTGCCTGCCTTTAGGCCTTCTGACACTGGTGGAGAGAACTAAAAGAAAAATGAAAAGGCTAACTTTCCATGTACCCATATTCCACAGTATATCCTGCAAAAAACTATTCTGTATATACCTCCAGCCAAAGGATTTTCGTCAAACAAACACAAAAACTTAAAAGAATTCAATGAATTTTTTAATTTGTTTTTGCCTTTAATGTACAGTAATTACGTTTCCAGTGATACTGTATGGCACTCATTTCATTGATGGATCATGCTGTGATATACAAAAAAAAAAATTAAACATCAGGCAAAAGTTTGAGAAAGTCAGGCAAGTTATCAATGTGAGAACTACATGCTTACAGGAATATTACATAATTTTGCAAAAGTACTTGAGTCTGAGTATAAAAATATATCTGATCAGAATTATGAAACTTCCATAACTGCTATTAATAAATGATTAGAATTGCCTTCAGTTAGTTTAATCCTAACAAAGCACTATAATTGCCTAATATTACAGTAAAACATTCTAATGCAGTTTTTTATAATCAGACAAAATACTTACTGAAGTAGGCAGCTGAAATTTAGTACACCAGTCTTTCTCTTGTTCTTTATCGAGATGGAAAAAGGCCGGCTGGGCTGACACGGCATCCAAAGATGTAGCAGCTGGTGATTTTTTTGAATCTTTGCTTCTTTTATAACTTGCACAGGTAGGCCTACCAGGTGTGGTTGGTAGGTCTAGTAATGAGTCTTGTGAAAGCGAGTCTTGTGAAAGTGAGTCTTGGGAAGAAGGCGAGTCTTCAAAAAACAAGTAATGAGTATTCAGACTTTGGGAAGATGAGGGTGATGCTTCGCTTGCAGTATCTAATAACTAGGATAAGATATTAAAAGAAAAAATAAAGACAAATAAAAAATTAAAGGCAGCTTTTTTTTTTAATTGATTTATTGCGTGTTTTATGGTATACAACTCACATTT
>NW_022728531.1:0-1830 GCF_011630105.1 Anneissia japonica | reverse complement strand
TTAAACAACAATAACGACAATAAATTAGTAATATTTACTTTAATAATACTAATTAGTCATTATGACGATAATAAAGGGGATAACAACAACAACAACAACATTAATAGTAATATTTATTTTAACAATACTAATAATACTAGTATGGTAATAATAACGATATTTAAATATCAATTTTAAAAACTAATTAGTGATCATAACGATATTGAAGGTGATAATAACAACAATAATAAATTAAAGATAATGTTTATTTTTATAATAATAGTAATACTAATTAGTAATAATAATAATGATACTTATAATACTAGGCCTACTTAATAATAATAGGGTAATAATATCGATAATAAAGGTGACAACAACAACAATAAAAAAATAATAATAATAATAATAATAATAATATGAGAAATATACCATTTTAAAACACCAATAACAGTAACTTTATAAATTACTATTATTAAAATAATAATACTAAGACTAATAAATAATAATAATAATAATAAGAAGAAGAATAATAAGTATAATAATAAATCGAAAATTATTTATTATTTATATGGTACTGTAATAATAATAATATCAGCAAAAATTTGAACAATATATAATGTTAATGCTAAGACTAATAATTCATATTAAAACTAACGGTAATAAAAACAACAATAATAATAACAATGACAACAATAAGTATAGTAATACTTAAAGAATTAGTATTTTATACTTGAATTACTCCTTCAAATTGTAGTACCAGTAAATGACTTGTGGCCGAGTTGACTTGTGGCCGAGTTGATTTGTGGCTGAGTTGACTTGTGGCCGAGTTGACTGTAGCCAAACTTTTTGTGGCCGAGTTGACTTGTGGCCGAGTTGATTTGAGGCCGAGTTAACTTGTGGCCGAGTTGACTGTGGCCGATTTGACTTGTGGCCGAGTTGGATCGAATTCCCTGCAAATTGTCATGTAACGTTCAACGGACAGCCAGAATATTGTGAAGAGTGCCACATCTTGTGCTATACCTATGAGAAACCATTTTAGCGGACAAATCCATTTCGGAACTTCACCAATGTCATAATAATCAGTTACCGGACTTTCAATATAAGATTTCCATATCAAAGGATGTGCCGTTATTAGGAGCAACGTATCAGCTGTTGCCGAATTTACAAAGTACACGTTAACAGGTATGTGCATGCATTTTTTTCTTGCTATCACGATAATTGTCATTAAGTTACCAATTATTCCGATGGTGAATACGATGGGCATAATGATTGGGATGATAACTTTGTCCAAATCCGTATATAATAACGATTCTATATAATCAGCAGAATATTCATTGTAGCTAATTGAGTAGTAACTATCTTCTATCGTAACGTTTTCATATGATCCGTTATTGACGCCTGACATTCTGACGGAGAAAGTAGTAGTAGTGGTGGTAGTATTAGTGGTAGTAGTACGGTACCATAAAATACCTCCTGCCTACTTTGTCCGTTTTGCTACAACAAATAGAGCTCTCTGTACTCTTTTTATCAATAATCTTCCAAATGAGAGAAGACAATAGCTTCAAATTATAAATATAGTCATAGCCTTCGGTGGATGGTGGGGTGTAACACATTTTTTTTTTCACCATGGTTGAAAAAAATGGCTTCTCAGCCGGGAAATAGCACATATATGCATAATTTAAAAAAAAAAAATATAGTTTTCACTTTTAATTTAAGGGTTTAAATTTTTATTGGAATATGCCTAATCAAGGCCGGCTTGGCCATTATCCATTATACCTTTGCCAAAATTTTATAGTAGTTATTTGTTTTTTATATTATACCTCTAAACATTTTCAAAATCAATCTTAGATA
>NW_022728530.1:0-7107 GCF_011630105.1 Anneissia japonica | reverse complement strand
CAGAAACCTTCGTTTGTATTATATTTTGATATGTAATGCTTTCTAAGGTTTTTACGAAATACTGGAAGAGATACACATTTTTTAAAGTTGTCATCAAGACTATTCCATAGACGTGGTCCAGATACGGAAACAAAATGTTCAGATAACCTAAGTTTAACATAAGGAATATGAAGTAACGAAAGTTTGTTTACATTACGTAAATTATACTTGTGGGATACGGGTTTGATTTTAAAAAGACTAGCAATATTTGGTGGAAGTTCGTTATGAAAAAACTGAAAAATATAAGAGGCAATTTGCATTTTGTGTAGATCATTTAATTTGAGTATATTTAATTTTTTTAAAAGAGGTTCAGAGGAAGTGATATGGGAAGAAAATGTAATAAAACGAACAGCTTTTTTTATTAACGTATTTAGGCTGTGGAGGTTGGAAGAATAATCGCCCGCCCAAATTATATTGCAATACAAAATATATGGTTGTATTAAGGTGTTATATAAAGAAAGCAAAATGTTAATTGGAAAGAAATGTCTTACTCTACTAATAACACCAATTATTTTGGATATTTTCCTAGCAACATAATTTTGGTGATTGGTCCACCTCAAAGATTCATGAATATAGACACCAAGAAATAATACTTCAGGTTTGCGTTTAATTTGTTTCCCATTGATATTAATGTGAAATGCAGAGAGATTTGTCTTTCTTTGTTTGGTACGAAAAAGAATGTAGTTGGTTTTTTGTATATTAATAATAAGTTTATTTGAGGTGAACCAATCAGTAATTTTGATTAATTCAGTATTAACAGTGTCAATAAGAGTATTTATATCAGGGTTTGAATAGTATAATGTGGTATCGTCAGCAAACGAGACGACGTTTAAATAGTTACTTGAGTAATAAAGGTCATTAATAAATATTAAAGATAAAAGAGGTCCTAATAAAAAAATGTGGGTCTTCGTTTTTCGGGTTTTCGGTCTTTGTAAGGTGTCTATAAAACGAAGACCCTTAACTATCTCATCCATCCTATTTTATTGTTGGTGTTACTACCAAATGACCTATCTGTGCGACCACTGGGAAAAACATAATTCCCAAGATTCAGTCTAAAAAATCCCAAGCTTGCAATAAAAATCCCAAGATTCGCAAAATATTAGTATTTATGTATACAACTTCTTTTAAAAGTCCGATTTCAAAGCTCTTCAAATGAATTGCATTATATTGTACTGTAGAACGAAACAGTGTCTTGACTTTTGAGACCAACTCGTTCGTTTTGATTCAACTCTGTATAATTTTCTGAAGTTGGGGAGGGGGATGGTGGTGGTAGAGAATGTTTTATCTGAATTACAATCATATACACAAAAAATGATATGGCAATTGCTTTTATTTTATTTGGAATACACAGAAAATATTCCACTAAAAAGCGATGATTTTTATAAGTTCTTCTTTTCGGAAAGAGTTTAAGAGTGAAGTGTTTTCGATGAATTTTAGTGAACATTTCATTGTCAAATTAAAACGCAATTAAAAGAATTTGCAAAATATGAAACAGTGTGAGATCTTCTGGCAATCTAGGTGCCATATTCTTGCTTTACTTTACTACCCAACGTACTGAAGCAAATAGCATATTCGCCAAATGCACCTTATTATTTTTAAAAAATGATTAAAATGACAATCAGAAGAATTGAAAAAAGACCAACAAAACAATATAGGTCTTTTTGAGCAAATGAATAACCCTCAATCAAAATTGACAACTATGGTGTTATAAAGGTCATTAGCAGCCCATTTGTTTAATCATTTGTTTAAAAAAAATAAAGATTCCTTATCATTCCAAAAATCGAAAGATTAAATGAAAAGTTAACAAAAAATCCCAAGATCCCAAGATGTCATTAAAATTTCTAAGACCTTGGGATAAATCCCAAGCAGTGTGACCGATGCTGCACATATGCGTCACTATACAGCATTCCTACTGTTTATTTTAACATGGACCAATTTTATGAATGAAATATTCAAAATGTTTGTAGCGCCCCCCCCCCCACCACAAAAAAAAAGATACGCGTACCGCAGCTGCCGCTTGGCCAAGCCTTACTTTCGTTTAGAGGGTACGACATTGGTTGCCGCTTTGGGACAGGAATAATAAATCATTAAATTGACTCAGATTCAGGCAATAATGTGCTAAAAAGACGATACATAGAATGAAGTGATTTAAAAACATTATTTTCATCACGATTGAGAGAAAAAATATGGGTCTTCGTTTTTCTGGTTTTGGGTCTTCCTTTTGTAGACACCCATATAGGGTGTCTATAAAATGAAGTTTTTCTTGATATACCTCATTTCATTCCGATTAAATAATGAAATAGGTACTTGACAACTGTTTTATGATGATTTTGAAATACTTTCAATAAGATAATTGAGAAATAATTGGAGGTCTTCGTTTTTCGGGTCTTCGGTCTTCGTTTTGTATACACCCATATAGGGTGTCTATAAAACGAAGACAAACAGGCGCTCAAAACATTTCTTAATTTTGATTTTTGACAGGCTGGCGTATTATCATCAAAATAAAAGAGGAAAATAGGGGTCTTCGTTTTCGGGTCTTTGGTCTTCGTTTTATAGACACCCGTTGGGATAAGCATAGTTTGTCTGATCTGCTAACCTATGCATAGGTAGGTGAGCATGCCTTTTGTAAGTAAGGGCCCAGTCTGTATATTTTGTTACGTTTCTTCACAGAGGGTGGGGGGGGGTTCGTCCAAACCCCTTGAACCCCCCCCCTGGATCCGCCACTGGAGGCAGAGCATTCAAATTGAAGGAATTGAAACATACAGAAGAAGAAATATGAATCAAACTCATTTAAACTTTTCTGGACGGAAATCTTCATTAAAGGTGGAATATGTATACGTCAACAAAGAAACCAGAAATATGTATACGTCAGCAAAGAAACCAGAGAAGAAAGGCATCAACAAAGATTTAAAAAAAAAATACACGATTACAAATGGGAGGAAGAGCATTCAAGTTGAAGGAATTGAAACACTCAGAAGATCTAAAGAAGATGCATGATTCAAACTAATTTAAACTTTTCTGGACGGAAATATGTATACGTCAGCAAAGAAACCAGACATAATTTACCAATAAGCAACCAAACTCTGGTGTTGAGCCTTCTAATATTTTTAGAAAAATGTGCGCAGTTTACTAGCAAAATTTAAAACCAGGGCCTTAACCACCGGTACGGTTGGTCAGGTATTAATCTGACCACTTTTTGAGAGACCACAAGTTAATTAATTAGGTTTTGAATAGGAAAAAAGGGGCTAAATTCCATCTGTATGTTTAGACTCACCTACTCTCTCTTTGACATAACTCAGGAACCGTTAATTATTTTACATTATTTTCTTCTCTTTAGTGTAACATTTATAATGACTGATTAAGAAACTAGGATGCATTTTTTCTTCAGTTGAAATTTAGTGTCTGTGAGCTTATCTTTTATCCAAATCAAGTAGGTAAATTACTACACATAGTGATTTTTGCAGAAAATCAGACTAAAGGTTTCATACAGTTGCCTAGGACATATATTCACTTCTTCAGTAAATTACCTAGCCGCAGACGAAAAAAACAAACATGCCTTTATCTGTATATTTTATTCCTGATAGTTCTAGTATGCAACATTATTTTCTATAAATAAATCTACTGTAAATTTACCTTATTTAAGCACTTCTCTTAAATACATGTCAAGCGCTGATCCAGAGTTTACCATGATGGCTATCACACAAATGGGTTCCCATAGTGGGAGGGGTCATGAGAAGAGAGCTAGCTTGTTTTAATCTGTGTTATGTTTTTTGTTGGATGGTTTTTATTGATATTACCATCTAATACCACAACATAAAGAAGTCCTCTCCTTTAACCTTCTAGTATTGTAAACTTTGGGTATCTCAATACACATATATATTTCCTTAAATCAAGGAAGTCCACTCGTTAAATTAGTATATATAGTATAGTGATAGAGAATTTTATCTGTCAATTTCAGATATCCAAATTTTAGGAAATTACGTTTTATGCATGCACTGACATGAGAACTTTAACCTAGTAACTTTGATATGTATATGTTTTATGTTGTTTTTTGAATGGACTTCTTTAACAATAATATTACAGTCTAATATGACCACACCTTAAGGAAGTCCACTTTGTAAATATTTAGCATAATATTGTACAGAGAATTTCGATTGTTTATCAATATCATTATACACATGTTAGATCCAAATCACGTTTTATGCAAGCACCGATGAGAAAAGATTAAACATAACAATTTTGATATGTACATGTTTTATGTTATGTGTTGATTGGTCTTAGTTAATATTATTACAGTTTAATGGCTTACTTTTAATAACATTACAGTTTAATTGTTTACAATAATATTACAGTTTAATGGTTCCTGTCTCTTATACACATCTGGTCTTCGTTTTTCGGGTTTTCGGTCTTTGTAAGGTGTCTATAAAACGAAGACCCTTAACTATCTCATCCATCCTATTTTATTGTTGGTGTTACTACCAAATGACCTATCTGTGCAACCACTGGGAAAATCATAATTCCTAAGGTTCAGTCTAAAAAATCCCAAGGTTGCAATAAAAATCCCAAGATTCGCAAAATATTAGTATTTATGTATACAACTTCTTTTAAAAGTCCGATTTCAAAGCTCTTCAAATGAATTGCATTATATTGTACTGTAGAACGAAACAGTGTCTTGACTTTTGAGACCAACTCGTTCGTTTTGATTCAACTCTGTATAATTTTCTGAAGTTGGGGAGGGGGATGGTGGTGGTAGAGAATGTTTTATCTGAATTACAATCATATACACAAAAAATGATATGGCAATTGCTTTTATTTTATTTGGAATACACAGAAAATATTCCACTAAAAAGCGATGATTTTTATAAGTTCTTCTTTTCGGAAAGAGTTTAAGAGTGGGGGGGGGGGGGGGGGGGGGAACTGCCCCTCCCTGACGGTTTTTACCGGGCTGACCAAGCCGTCGTACCGGGCTGGGTAATAAGAGAAATGAAAGAGGGGAGAGGGAGGGAAAGAGAAAGAAAAGGAAAGAGAAAGAAAAGAGAAAAATAAAGACAAGAATGAAAAGGAAGATATCATAATGACCAGACTCACAACACCCTGCAACCCCTTCTCCACTTCAAAAACTGTCATAACTCCTTTCATCTATGCTGCCCGACGGCGTAAGCACTGGGGGACAAGAGGAAAATCTCTATCCTTGGAAAATCTTCCCCACCCCTTTATAAATGCCCTTTTAATCCCCTGAAAGTGCATAAAAACCTCAAATTCTTTGCGCGCATTTCTTGTTACGGTAGGCCAGTTTCCACTATAAATTGCATATTTTATGGAGTTTTCATCAATTCGACGAAATTAGAATTAAAAACACAACACAATTTTGTGCGCTTCGCTATTTTTAGGGCTTTTTAGGTTTATCCTTTAAAGTTATTTAAACACATGATAGTCCCAAACTCAAGAAAGACAAATTTAAGATAGATCGTTTTAACCTAAAAGAAGGGCCTCAATGTGTATTGATGGTGAAAGAATATGTTTGTAATAATGAAAATGCTTATATTTAGTTTCAAACACACATGTGTGACCTATATTATAAATAATATAAGCCATGCCGTGTTGTTTTCTATATTGGGAGTGGGGTGGGGTGTGTATGGTAAATTACTAACCGGGAAAATAGATACCCACTCTGACCCAAGACCCCTGTTACGCGCCTGGTGTTAGCGCCAATGTGTGCCCTTGTGCGGACAGGGGATATATATTGGGGGGGGGAGAATATATTCCCCCTCATCTACGCCTATGCCTCGCTCTATGTACCACCCTGATCCAAAATGTTTTTGTTAATAACAGCATAATGTGTGTCTGACAGCGGCTGTATGACCTACGGTATATTATATTAATCCAGTGGGGGTAGAGTGCCCAGCCGGTCAGGGTCACCCCACATTTGTCAAAAGTTTTAAAAATTAAGATAAATTTTCAAATTTTAAGCCTGAATGAGTGCCATTTCCGGCATCTAAAAGTGCCATAATCACAATTTGCTTTGTGACTACACAGTATAGAATAGACTATAGGTCCTCTGATCAGACCTTTCCGACGACCGTGAGGGGAGGGGTGTCTAAGGGAGGAGAAGCATACGAGGGAGCATAACTGCCGTCGGGAGGAAGTCAATAATTTGGTCGAGAAACACTGCTTTGAAAAAGCATTTTTACCGTCGGAGTACCATTTCCGAGTGTCTAGAGGGGCCTATTCTTCAAATTTGCTCTAAGAGCCACTGATCCTTAGGGGCCCCTTCGGTGCTCCTACCCATATTGTCCAGGGGTCCTCCAGTGGCGGATCCAGGGGGCGGGGGTGTTCAAGAGGTTCTGTGAAGAAACTTAACAAAATACTATTGGGTCCTGGCTTACAAAAGGCCCCGCTCAAAGTGATTCTGGATGTAACACGCATTTGGCAGACACACATTCGTCATTTTAAATTTTTCAAGCATTTAGTCTACGCATGACAACGAATAGTCACGAATTCAAGGCCGGGAAAATATATTTAAAATTAGAAGAAATTAGTTTTATTAAAAATATAAAACAATCATGCAGTAACTTTAGTCATCAGAGAGCTTTCGTTATCTCGTTTGCGATTCAGTTTACCGAAAGCTTTGGCTTTTGTCTATGGGGTGCCATATGCAGCAAAAGTTCATGTTAAAATCACAATGTAATTGCAAAATTCGATGTCTAATTTATCAAAACGTAGGCGTAAATTTCTCAAAATGTAGATCTGGTTTCCCAAAATGAAGTTCTAATTTTTCAAAACGTAGTTCAAATTTTTCAAAATGTAGTTCTAATTTCTTTAAAATGTAATTCAAATATAAAACGTAGGTCTGACTTGATCAAACGGCTTCTCCAAATTCTATTCGCAACAAGTTCTTGGACTAGGCCTCTATACTATGGCCTGGTCCTAGTCTAGGCCTATAATATAGTAAAATTCTGTATAAGTAGGCATTATTATTTTAGTTTTACATTGTACCAGAGTCAATATTAACGATCGCATTTATTTTTCATTGAAAAAAAAAAAAAAAAAAAAAAAAAATTAAAAAAA
>NW_022728529.1:0-702 GCF_011630105.1 Anneissia japonica | reverse complement strand
AATAGTTAAATAGAGCACGCGCCTCGGATATTAAAAATATACGTTATCGATCACCCCTCGCTCTCAAGTCACGCTAGGCTACTACCTTTGATCAGTACGATACTCACGACAAAGCGACAGTTCAACTTGATTGGTTTTTCTAACCGCTACTACGCTAGTAATACTGGTCTTGTTATTGTCGATGGCCTAGGCCTAGCTATCAAGCTTAGGCAAGTAACCAAATATTAAATTTCAATAGTCGTAGTAATAACACTTCCGTAAGTGTTCAGAAGTCCAAATATCAAAGCTTTATGAAAGAAACTCCTCAATATGGCTTCTATACATGAATATACGTCTCGATTATCGAGTTGCACGTTGTCAATGTTCGCCACGTTTTTCAAGTCATTTAAAAATGGCTGCTACTCCATCTGCACGGCGACAGTTCAATCTTGATTGGCTATAGCGGTGACTTAACGTTTCTGCCCGCCCGCTGGAATGCTGGTCGTGTTACGGTTTGCGGCTTAGCTTTTAAGCTTAGTAACCAGATATTAAATCTAAAATAACAGCAAAAATGTAACGTAACATTTGTCGAATGATAATAATTGTTTTTCCGCAACGTGTATACTAGTACACAAGTTAAGCTTTCTGGTAGAAGTGTCATCAATCACTCACGAAAAATGGGATTAAAGGACTACTTTCCACCATGTGTGGACGCTACTCCAT
>NW_022728528.1:0-551 GCF_011630105.1 Anneissia japonica | reverse complement strand
TTAAATCTGTGTTCGATAACTAATATAATGCGGGCTTTTGTGTTTTTAGTACATTTTGATGGTAAATTGTTAGGTTTAAAAATGCCTCTTCCAGATAGCCTATTATAAACCAAACCATTAAGATTATGAAGTCATTCAAGCGTAATGAATGGTAACCAACGTCCAGAGGGCGCCACCTGGTTTTGTGACGACATGACTGTGGTACTCTGTCTTTGATTAATCTGCAATACTGTACTTGTTTTGATATTAAAAAGAAAAGAGAGAGCTCAAAAAAACAAGACTGTTTGATCCTTCATTGATAGCACATGAATTATGAAGTAACAATATACTGTATTTTTTTTCTGTTTTCAGTTATGATGATCTGTATAGTAATTGTATTTTTCATTAAAAATTATTGTTACAAATTAGGTAATTAATTCTATTGTAGCTCATCCTTTTATCCATCAAACTGCAAATATAAAGAATATTATATATTGTAAGACTTAGTGCCAACAACTACTGCATGTTACGGGACAACATGTTTTTAATTAGTGTACCCAAAATATGGCTGA
>NW_022728527.1:0-1575 GCF_011630105.1 Anneissia japonica | reverse complement strand
CACCGGCTGCAACCAGATGTTCGAAGAACGGGTCGGTACGACGGACGTGAACGCCGCCAGTTACTTGTTCAACCTCAACGGAATCTACAATCCCGAAAACGGGCCGTTCAGGATGGCGAAGATGGGACTGGTGGTCATCTTGATAGACGCCCTGTTCTTCCACCACGCGGCGACCGCTTGGATATCGCACCCTAGTTACAAGGAGTGTCACGACTCTGGCGGCAAGTTGAACGTCGATCGATTTTTAGCCGGATTCGTGAAGAGATTCAGGGGTCGTTACGGATCGAAAGAGGTGGCGGACGGGGCCGGCGTTTACCAGAAGTTCAAGCTTCCCATCGAGGGATCGCCGAGATGCCTGCAGATCAAGATGAAGACTGGCACCAGCTACAGAAAGGCGAACGACCTTGCTCGATCGCGCAGTTCAATGGAGGAAAACAATCCAGATCTCAAACACGTGTCTGATTGGGCGAAGAACACCTTCCTCGAAAACGCCGACACGGACAGGAGGTACAAAAACTTGCCGGTCGCCGACCTCATACCCGGTCTGTCACCGAAGCCGATGTCGGGTAAGCGGCGGTCCGAGATATTCAAGGGAGATCTGCGCGCGTGAGCTTCAACGTGGTTTGCTACTCGGACAACAAGTCGACGCCGACCAACAGGTTCCTCGTTCTGTACTGTCCAGTCGCCTTGGACGTGACGCACCGCTGCCTTTTCGCCGGTCCCGTATCCGACTCGGACGCCAGCTACGACGAATTCTTCTTGAGACCAGCCATCGAATCGCCACAGACCATCGTGGCCATAGTGAAAGGCATATTGGAGAGGGAGGTATGCATGGAAGAGGAGGCGTGCATGATGGCTGGAATCGATTGCACCGACTATGAGGAAGAACTTGAGTTAATGGAAGCCGCTAGATTGGAGATGATTGAAGAGAAACACATCGATTACGCCGTCGACGAGGACAAAGTGAACGAGAACTTGGACGAAGACGCAGACTCGAACAAGGAAAACATCCCCCCTTGAAACGGAAAGCGTGATTCCGATTGCGACGAGGTGGTAAAGAAGAGGAAGAAGACACAGTTGTAAAAAAAAGGAACATAAATCGATAGAAATTAGTTCGATAAAAACTAAGATAAATTGAAATTGAGGTCAATAAAAGGGTTTACGAAAAAAAAAAAAATATTGTGTTCACTTGTCGTTATTCTTTCGAGTTTTCGTATTATATATAAAGACCGCTTTGGAATAACCGCCATTGCAGAAATGAAGGCCGTCACGAACGCTGCCGCGTCAATTTTGGGGGTACAGGCACGCAGATTCTCGCTGAGACCATTGCAAGTGAAACTGACAATGGACCTTAGGAAGCGGCCGCATCCGAGAACGATAATTTGGTGTTACGATCCGAACGGTGATTCCGGAAGAGTTTCATGGCTACATACCTTGCGGCGGTCGAGAACGCGATAGTCTTTCGCTCATGCGAGACGCACGAGGACACGTACGGGTACGGGGGTCAGAAGATAGCTGTGTTCGTTCTCGACCGCCGCCAGAGGAGACGCGTCGATTACGAAGTGCTGGAAGGTA
>NW_022728526.1:2399-5002 GCF_011630105.1 Anneissia japonica | reverse complement strand
GTTCCGATCGGGATCTCTCAGTGTTCCTTCTTCTCTGCTGTGTCTTTTTCCTTCTTTCCTGTTCTCTTTTTGTTTCCTTGGATATTCTGGGTATATGTAGGGGATCTGGCTCCACCCTACTCATTCGAATATTCAATTATCATTGGTCCTTAGCCTCAGGCAACACCTGAGGGTTAGCTGGTGGTATCTATTTGACTACAGGAAATGGAATGTTCAATGGGTCATTCCTACAGGCTAAAACAGTATTCCAGTGTATAGCCTCTTTGGATAAGGGATACTGGATTAATATAAATAAATAATATAGAATAAATTTAAAGGTACTTAAGATTAACTAAAAAAAATATACAAAAATACACCCTACTACATCCATAAGAAACCAATAATGAATAATTTGTACCTAGCTTCCAGATATACGTCAGTCAGTTTGCTGTTGTCACTATCACCTAGATTTAAAAAAAAAAATGACACAGCTATAATACTATAAATGTATTTTTAAAATTGCAACTACTGTACATATAGTACTTAAAAGGCAAGTTAAAATTTATTGTTATGAAAATATCAGAGACTGCTGTCATTTGATATCCTATGAGTATAATTACACAGTGTGGCTCAATTTTTGGGACCAGTAGTGACCGAATGGGCTCCCTATAGTAGTGCACTATTACAATTTGTGTGACTCAATCACTTCTGGGATCAGTGGTTGGTGAATGGGCTACCGATGGCAGCGCACCAACAATTTCGAACCTGTGGGGGCTGAGGGGGCTATTTATGACAGTGCACCAGTAATATTTTTGTGACATGCTAACAATGACCTATGAATTTAAGGTGTAAAAAAGAAACATTAAAAAACAAATACAGGTATTTGCACAAAATGCCATGTTATAACTTATATCAACCAGTACATCGGTTGTGGGATCAGTGGCCACAACAGGTCTTAACCATGAGGTCTGGTACACTGTAGTAAAATATATTTTTGTTATTTATTTAGGCACAAAGGCCATGGATTGCCAATTAGTGAATACATCAGTCTTTTATTAAAAGTGAAAAAAAAAAAAAAAAAATTGTTGATATGTTGGAAAACTGATTTTAAAAACTTGGGGGAAAAGGCGAAAAAAAGGCAGTTATGCCCCTTTTTCTCCCCCGTAAAATATTCAAAAATCTGTATTTCATTCACCATTCCCCAGTTTTACGCCAAAAAACTTATTTCTGTCTTAGAAAAATCAGTTCTACAACATATCAAAAATTCTTTTTCCTCCGAAGCCCAACTTTAAAAGACAAACATAAACACAAGGTGCTTGTGATGGGGCTAGGAAGTGGATGGTAATGAGAACAAAATTTTGCTCTGGACCATTTATATTTTGGCACAGGGATTTGGATGTGAAACGTTCAGGGAATTAAACATTTTTCAATTACAGCATTAATCATTTTTCATTCAAAATTACCCTGTACATGAGAACTTGATTATCTATTTTTAACATAGGTGGAATCGGCAAAAAATGCAGCATCTGCAATTTTACAATTAAGCAATACAAACTTTTGAATAAATTATTTATTATAATGTATTTGATGCATTAATGATAGGACATATTATAAAGTTAATATAAAACAAATGAGTGAAAATTTAGATGAAATCAACATGGGTCCAATGCAATTGATTCCTTCTTGAAATGGATCAAGAGAACTACAAAGTTTGCCCTGGAAATGAGTTGAGACTACAAGGGCGTCAAAAAGCAGATACGTCTAAAAATATTAGAGCAAATAAAAATAATAATAATAATAATATGTCGTTCTTATATAGCGCTTCATGCCTTTACAAGGCCTCTAAGCGCTTCACATTACTACCCCTGTCATTGGATCACACACATATGGAACACATTGAAACACCAAATTAAATTAGTAAATGAAATTATATTTCATTTCACAAGCGATTTGATTTGCACAGAAAGAGTTTCGAACCCCGACCTCAAGGTTGGGAGTCCAAGCACAAGCAACAACCGGTGCGCCAACCACTCCTACGCCCCATAGACCCCTGACAGGCAAGGTTGATAACCTTCCCACCTCTCCCCCATCCCACAACACTCACGTTCAAAAAGTTGTCTATACTCTTGGACTGCTGTACATTTGAATGCTAGTCACTTCGGCCCGGCAAAACCAAATCGGCCTAAACCAATTCGGCCCAAACCAACTCGGACCAAAACAAACTCGGCCCAGACAATACTTCGCCCCAAAACCAACTCTGCCCCAAACCAACTCGGAACAAAACCAACTTGGCCCAGGAAACAAATCTAGCCCTAAATAAATAAATAGCTCTATCTGAGGGAGAATTAAATTGAATTGAAAATTTACAATTGTATTCGAATAATGCCAAACATAACATTAAAAATCTGAAAACCATTAAAACATATATTATAAACTGTGTATGTAGCCAGTTTGAATTAAATGTACAGTAGCTGAATAAGTCTGTATTATTTGTGTATTTTGTTTCGCTTTATATTCATACAAATATATAGTACATTATCTGTCAAATATATAGTACATTATTTTATAAAGGTATTATAAGATTCTTCTAAAAGGGAGCGCATGCCCGTGACGTGAAGCAAGAT
>NW_022728526.1:0-1932 GCF_011630105.1 Anneissia japonica | reverse complement strand
ATTCATACAAATATATAGTACATTATTTTATAAAGGTATTATAAGATTCTTCTAAAAGGGAGCGCATGCCCGTGAAGCAAGTGGACGTGCTCTAATTAATTGATGTTATAAAGATCTAATACATTCAATATGGACTACGGAAATTATGAACTTAAGAAATGATAAAAGAAAGAAGCCCTACAGCTTCAGTAGAGCCTGAGCCTGTTGCTGGCAACACCACCGACAAAGCCAGTAAAATCGATATGCTAGTGGACATGCAGGAAAAGGCTTTGAATAAGCTGACAATAATGGAGGCTACTGTACATTGAATAAGGTGGAGGGAGATATACTTAATCATTTCAAAATGATATCTGATTATAGGGAGGTACATTTAAAAGTCGGGGAACTAGAGTCTGGTGTAGAGGTTCTTAATTCAGAGATAGAAGAAAATAAATATGAATTTTCACATGTAAAATATAAAGAGTTTGTAAGCCTAGAGAAATCTGTTGGTGAAAATAAGGAGGAATTGAAAAAAATGCATTAAATGAAGTCACAGAAAGATTGCAGTCTTCAATCGAGGATCTTGAAAATAGGTCCAGGAGGAACAAATTAGTCTGGGGGATCCCAGAGAAAGCGGAAGGGGAAAGCTGTAGAACTTTCATGAAAGACTTTATAAAAAATGGCTTCAACATGAGTGTTGACATAGAGCGTGCCCATAGGATGGGAAAACAAGGGTCAAACCCTAAGCCAGTTATTAAATTTTTGAGTTATGTGGATAGAGAAAGAATTAAAAAAAAATGCCCCGAAGATATTGAAACAGAAAAAATACAAAGGAAAGTTTATCACAGTGTCGGATGATGTGTCCACAAAAGTCAGGAGAGAGAGAGAAGTCTGCTAGTAGGAGAAGATAAGATTAAGACACGAAGGTAAATTTGCGATGATACCCTGGTTGGTTCCAGCTGCTCTTGTACTGTAACTACCTATTTTATCTACCAATTTAAATATAGGCGGATATGTGATTTACGTAGAATCCCTAAATCGTTAGCTGTATATAAATTAGTATTGTTCGGACAATACATAACAAATTGATTAATCATCAACCCCAAAATAGTAGAATCACAGTAGCATCTGTGAACTGTAGAGGGCTTTCCGACTTAAACAAACGAAGGGATGTTTTTAATTATTTAAGGGGAAAAAAATACGCAGTATATTGCCTACAAGATACCCACTTTACCGAAGAAAAAGAGCACTTTATCAGAAACGAATGGGGCCTTGAATGTTACTACAGTTCCTAAAAGCAACACAAGGGGCGTTGCCATACTTTTTAAATACAGGGTTTAATTTTCGCGTGAAAAATACTGTACTTCTAAAGACTCTGAAGGTAATCTACTTGCTCTTGATATTGAATTAGAAGGATATAATATTAATTTGATTACTTTACAGAATATGGACCGAATATTGACAACATGATATTTTATACCAATTTAAATGATGTGTTGGACGATTTTGATAACCCACACACCATTATTTGCAGGGATTGGAATTTATTATTAAACCCAGCTATTGATTCATTAAACTATGTTAGAATTAACAATCCAAAATGCAATGCATTAAGTTATCGATTTATGCAATACACAAGATTTAATTGATCCGTGGCGTATTCAAAATCCAGCTTTGCGAAGATATACATGGAAACAGAATTTGGCGGGAAGCATGGTAAACTGGATTATTTTTTAATTTCCACAAAATTATTAAATAAGATTCCCTCCTCGAACATAATACCTGCTATACTGATCACTCAATTATCACAATTAAACTTAATTTATTAAATATCGAGTGAGGAAATGGTTAGTGGAAGTTTAACAACTCGCTTCTTCGAGATGAGAAATTCGTTAAAAAAGTTAAAGAAATAATTAGAGATACAAAACGTATGTATGCGGCAACCCCATACAA
>NW_022728525.1:0-620 GCF_011630105.1 Anneissia japonica | reverse complement strand
AATTATCAAACAATACATTGTTTATTCCAGTAAGCTACAGCAGTCTTTCTGCACATACAAATAAATAAACAACATGCTTTTGCTTCGTAGGTTGGCTTCGCGTAGCCTTGCTTAGATTGTTTATATCAGGCTACGAAGCCTGCGCGCAGGTTAGATTGTTTATATCAGGCTACGATGTATCTACGAAGCCTGCGCGCAGGTAAAAGTGCAATATTTCACGACTGTACTGTATCACAGAGAGCATATTCAAAAATTAAAAACCGTTTAATTTTCAGTTTCAAGTGGAAATTAAAACAAGTTTAAACCCCGTTTTTGTTTGTTACACTAGAAGAAAATTTACGCCGTATTTTGTTACGAAGCAGAAATACATGTGAAACCCGCTATTTCATTATTCTCTATACTGGTCTTGCGAGAGATGTGTCCTATTCTACCTTAAATTCAATACAGTTTTGCAGTTCTATTGAACAATAAAAATGAAACACATATGGATACAATTGAATACAGCACTGGCCCTATACGAATTATAATTTTCTGGAAGACTGAATTAACAAGGGATTTTTTTTCATTCGAATTATCAGTTGAAAATGAAATGCAATATATTTTGCTTTATACATGTACTA
>NW_022728524.1:0-827 GCF_011630105.1 Anneissia japonica | reverse complement strand
AAGCGAAAGAAATGAATCAAACCCCCAATTGAGTCAGTCCAACACATACAACTTGCAATGAAGGTGAACTTTATTGCCAGCAGTAAGCCCCTGAGTATTATAGTCGTTGTAAATTACACTAAAGATGTCATACATCATGGAGTAAAGAATATTCTTTACTCCATGCATATATAAAGCAATATTTGTAACAATGAGACAATAAGATACCGTTCCTTTAGGCACATAATATTCCCTATTCATAATTAGTACGGTAACAAATATAGCAATGGTGAATAAAAGAATATATACGAAATACGGTATTCGTTTCCTGATAAATCCAACTAGGACACATTTTCAAACAACTGATGCATGGTTTAATTTTTCACTGGGGACACTTTTGTCTTTTTCATACAGTTGATAAAGAACTTTTTCTTTAATAGGTTATGCCTGATATGATCTTTACATCATTGTTCATTTAGCACTGTTTCTGTCATTATTTGATCAGTTATACCACAATGCTACGCAGCAACATTAATTCTATAGTTACTTCATTATAATACAGGTATGACTTCTAGAGTATTCTCTGGCAACAGTATATCATTTATTTGAAGAAGTGTCCTGGTTGGGTTGTATCTGCGATATACCAGGGGCTCCTAGTGGTAAATATGTATGGCACTCACCTCGACAGCAAGAAATCACATTTTGATTCCCGCCACCAGACAAACAGTTGATAAGGAACTTTTTTTTTATTTGATCGGCTATTCCCGATACAATACTCGCATCACTTTTCATTTATTCAAGCTCTGTTTTCACCATTATTTAATTATATAAACAGAGTGCTACATACA
>NW_022728523.1:0-716 GCF_011630105.1 Anneissia japonica | reverse complement strand
GTTTTGTTTAATCATTGCAGTGAAAATATTTTGTACTATACGTACAATTGAAAAGTTGTATTTTCTGACAAGGAGTAATTTGTTGAAAAGTACACCTAGCTCATGGTCATCGACTCAGCCAATGTTCAAACCAGAGTTAGAAGCCAAGTCAGAAATGTGTGGCCTCCATATTTGTTCTCTCTGGGCCCTGTCAGCTAAACCATACAAGCTCCCATATGGGCAAACCAATATGCCATCCATATGAGCCAGAAAATATGGGCCTCACATATGGGACACCTATACTGCCCTGCTCTGAGAAAAGGCATTAAGTAACAAAATCATAGTTTCGAGTAAATTAGCAAAACGCGTTTGAGTTTTTCCCAAGAAAAGTACAAATGATTTCAAGTTTGTTAAACTATGGTTTGCTGAGATATATTATTAAAAAATTTGCCACATACTTTTCATTGATTAATTTTATTATTAAGGGGGCCAAAATGGAGATAATGCCTTTTTTCAGAGTATTTATAACTATGAATATAGATAAATACTTTTGAAATCGGGCATTATTTGCAAAAGTGTTTATAAACACGCATTAATTATTAATTTATTGAAATGTATGTATATGAAATTTAATCTATAGATTTATAACATATATTTTATAAAAATCTTGCTCCAAAAACAATTGAAAACTAATATTTAAAAATATTAAAATAGTTGAAACCGCAAAGTCTTCTATT
>NW_022728522.1:0-801 GCF_011630105.1 Anneissia japonica | reverse complement strand
AAGATATAATGAACAGATATCACAATACCCCGGCCTGCAACCCCTTCTCCACTTCAAAAAGTGTCGTCCATATCGCATTTGATCTAAGCCGCCAGGTATTCTCCGCAGTGGTGTAACCACCGGGAAACAAGGGGAAAATATCCATCTGTGGAAAATCTTTCCCCATTGAATGCCCTTTTCACCCGGGAAAGTGCCTGAAAATCTCAAATTTTAAATCCAATATTTTGTTGAGGTAGGCCAATTTCTTCTAAAAATTTTGATCAATTCCGACGAAATTAGAAAACAACATTTTTCGCGCACTACGCGCGCATTTTTTAATGTTAAAGCTTGTGCTTGCTCTCCTTTGCCTTCTAAGTTATAACACATAGTCCCAATTTTCAAGAAAGAAAATTTAAGATAGATCGTTTATAAAAGAAGGGCCTCAATGTGTAATGATGTTGAAAGAATATGTTTGTAATAAATAAATCCATAAGGAAAATGCTTATATTCAGTTTAAAAGAACGAGTGTGGCCATATGTAACATAAGAGCATTTCTTGTTGAGGTAGGCCAATTTCCTCTAAAAATTGCACATTTTAGGGAGTTTTGATCAATTCCGACGGAATTAGAATTAACAACACAAAACTTTTTCGCGCGCTTCGCGCGCATTTGTTAGGGTTAAGGCTTGTGCTTGCCCTCCTTTGCCTTCTAAGTTATTTAAAAACATAATAGTCCCAAACTTGAGAAAGAAAATTTAAAATAGATCGTTTTACCTAAAGGAAGGGCCTCAATGTGTAATGATGGTGAAAGAATAGGCCTATGAT
>NW_022728521.1:252-557 GCF_011630105.1 Anneissia japonica | reverse complement strand
AACTTTGAGAGCTAGGATGACAATATTTTTTATGCATAATCTTGAGGTCATTCCCCACCTAAAGTCTTGAAACCATTTTGCTCTATCTCGAACACCTTGCCCGTGGCGCCCCCTTCAAGTTTGTTTTTACGCTGATTTCATCAAAGTATGGATAATCCGAGGAGTGCGAAATGCCATATAGCCTATATGACGTTATATTGTTCCTGGAATGTTCCAGAGGAAGTTTTGCACCAAAGGTCATAATCCTTGACCTTTGACCTTTAAAGTTCACAAAGGTCAAATTTTCAAAGTTGTGGGAATCGAAC
>NW_022728521.1:0-152 GCF_011630105.1 Anneissia japonica | reverse complement strand
ACATTTTGCAGCTAATAACCTGTCACTCGTACCACATCATGTTGATCATTTTTATAACTTGGTCAAACATTATCACATTGTCTCATCCTTGACTTCTGAAACAATCTACATCGTCAAATACCGCTCGTGAACCATCGTCGTCTTCAGACTTG
>NW_022728520.1:0-608 GCF_011630105.1 Anneissia japonica | reverse complement strand
ACAGGCGCGACGCTTGCATGCGTAGGGTGAACGAGGAATTCAAGAATGCCGAACTCTATCTTCTGAACGAGGAGCAATGTCGACGAGTCAGGAAGACCTTCGACGAACTACCGATGTGCATGTGCATCCTGACGAGATTGAGCAAGGCGATATCGGTGCGAGCCATGTTCGAGCACGGTATGCGCTCGAACGTGGGCACCGTCGTGCACGGAGAGTCGACTGTGGAGATGCCCTGGCCGTCGGAGGACGTGGTCGCCGCGTTCTGCGAACGATACGAAGCGGACCTCGACCGGTTCGTCCGCGACGTCATCAGATCGGTGTGGATATACGGGTTCGTCGCGACTACGTGTCGCGACGGAATCCCGGTCGCGGTGGACTTGGACGAATGTCTGGTGTTCAGAAATCGGGNGACCGAGGAAGCGCTCGCCGTCACGATCGTACATAGTCCGAGCGTCGACGGTCGACTTCGAAGCGCCGTGTCCTACCTGGCCGTCTGTCACGAGAACGTCAGGGCGCTTACCGACTACAACCTGGCCGTAGTCAGAAACTCTGCCGTGAACTTCATCGTGACCGGTCCCAGGGACGAGCGGAAGACTCCGGACGCCGAC
>NW_022728519.1:0-6026 GCF_011630105.1 Anneissia japonica | reverse complement strand
TATTATTCAATCATGTAAAGGGTGACCTTGGTCACTGTTGGACTTTAATGAAATAAAATTTTAAAAATAAATAAAAAAGATACCACAATATCTGTTGCGGATAAAAGTGTTAGCAATATTGAAAACAAAATGTCGGAAGTTACAAACCATTTGTTTTTGGATAAAAGAAATAAATTAAGTTTAAACATTGAGAAAACTAATTATGCTTTTGAGTAAACACAACCGATTATCTGATCATGACTTTAAAATTAATACTAATGGCAATCATCTAGATAGAGTTTATACATTTAAATGCCCTAGAGTAGTTATTGATGACCAGTTAGCTTGGCATGATTATGTGAAAACCGTGTCCAAGAAAGTGTTTGCAACTCTTTCAATCCTAAAGCGTATAAAACCTTTCATCAATCAATCTACTTTAATAAACTTTATCTCTCACTTGTTCAACCACACTTTGAATATTGCAGCATTTCCTCACACCTTCTAAAGAAATGTTCACATCACTTGGTTGGATATTAAACCTTAATGATGTTTTTGACCTTAAACGATCATCTTTAGTATTTAAGTGTTTAAATGGAAATGTGCCTGAATACCTTAAATCGTATTTTACATTTGATAATGAAAATCATAATCATTTTACAAGAAATAGTGGCAAATCACTTTCACTGGACAAATGTAGAACATAATATTATAAACATTCCTTTAAATGGAAAGGTGCTAATCTTTTTAACGAATTAAGTGAAGTAACAAAATCATCAGCTAATTTAAATATTTTTAAAAGTAACTTCAAGACACAATTACTTTAGGCTCTTATTTTACATTTTTTAATGTTTATGTTAATTTATATCTTTATATTGCTTTTATGTTTTTTTGTTGTATTTTAGCTAAATGTTTTACTATATTTTCTAAAAACTTTTGTACCCAAGGTCCCAAGGAAGACCAGTCTAACTCGACTAATTGGGCCACCCTGGTTAACGATTGTAAATAAAAAAAATAAATAAATTCTTAATAATAAACAGTAATTATAAAAAAATACATAATCATATATATATATGTTAAATATTATTTTAAAAAATAACAGAAAGGCAAAAAATGTAAGATTGTCTTAATTTATTTTTTCGATTTTAACTGCTGTGTAGCTTCTTTTCATCTGGATTCTGATACTGATCCAACACTGATATTTAATTCATTTTTTGAATTTAACTTCTGTTTCGATGTCTAATAATTCTAACTCATATCAGTGCACCTAGCAGTTTCAGCAGTATAGTAGCTCTATTGGCCTTAACATTGAATGGTTTCGTACTTTCGTGCATGCTATATTGTTTTATATTCATCTTGAGATAAACTTATTTACCCATGACAATCGGAATGCTAACTGTCTCTTATACACATCTAGATGTGTATAAGAGACAGATATAAGTACTTATCTTGAATACTTATATTTTATGAGAACTCATTTGGATATATTTATTCAAAATTAGTTTTCTTTTGCATTTTTATTTTTACTGCAGGCGGGAAATTTATCAGCTGACTAATGCATTGGCTTTTTTATTGACTGATGAACCTTTTCTTTACTGTTGCAAGCCCTTGGGTGATGTTCGCCGACTGGTGGCCTTAGTATATGGTAACATTCTACTCATATTCTACAACCTCCGAATTTCATAACTACATCTTTATTACTTTATCTATATTTAACCCAGGAGCTTGGACCTTCAGTAATCTTGAACAATATATAAGCCTTGACATGGTCTGTATGATCAGGTGCAAACTATTTACTGTATTTTTAACTGTGTTGCTCAGCTAGACTCAACTATTTGAAATAATTTTTTCACTGTAGAATTTCAGAATTGTTTTATCACATGGTTATCTGTAATACAACCATCAATCAATCAATTTATAAAAGAAAGTTTTTGGTGGACCTAGGAAGGTCTATAATAACCACTATGCAACATTATACGGTTGTATGCTCGTCATTGGCGATATCAATCCTAATCCTGGACCAATCACTAATAACCGAGGAAATTCTACCAAAAACCTACATGACTTGTTTGCAAATTTTGCCAAAAAACTATCCAAAGCGAGTTTTGCCCAACTCGATGACAGCTAACAAAGCCGATGAAATCACTAGCTGACGGTTCTTTAGACGTGAAAATTGTCTGCACCTAGCCGCTCGAAATTCGAGCGGCCTTGCCTTAAACGCTTCCTAAATTCTTTCTTCACTTGAACGAAACGCATTAGAAACCTTCTGTTTCTCAATTTATATGTATTGCAAGCATAGCAAGCATTAAAAAAATTTGCAAAGCAGCAGTTTTATGACTTCATCTCGGGCCATATTGGATTAATGGAGTAAACAAAAAATTGCGCCCTCTTTGTTAACAACCACAAGCGCCACAGACATCAAATACTCCTTTCCGCAAGAACCCTTTCAGACAAAATACGGTACTATTAGCGGATTTTAACTAGCTGTGTGAAAGGCTCTGCGCCGGTAATAACGACGGCGTGATTAGGGTTTATTGCGGTATTTTCTGTCTGAAAGGGGCTTAAGTGTATTTCTATGAATTTTTCATTTTTTTCAAATCAAAAGGAAACTGCCTGGTCATGTAATATTTGTGCATTTCCAAAACTATGTGGGGTAGGAAATCGCAGTGTTTTATCCAGTACACATGAAACATCACTATGCCAACTTATTAGTTATGTTCAATACAATAATCACAATGCAATATACATAGCATGTTAAACACGTTGATCATATGAATCACGATGCAATTTACATTGCATGTATGAACACATTGATTAGCCAACACTATGTAAACTTGGTTTCACCGAATCTAGAGTTCACTCAATTATTATGCACTGAAGCTGTTTTTAGTATTAACAATAAAATATGTTTATTTTATTCCTTCTTTCTGTGTGTTAGTTTTGACAACATTATATACTAAAGTGTCAAAGTTGGAATGTAAACAATTGGAGAAATTTACGAAAACATTTACATTATATTGCTCATTTAAACATGGCTTGATTTAACTATTACCAGTGCTGAAATATTTCTGAAAATGTTCTTGTTTATAGAAAGAACCATTCTAAAAATAGTAGTGGAATCTTAATAACGTGTGCAAGAACTCTAAAAAGTCATCACCCCTGCACCATTGATACTGTAATGAAATGGCACAGTCCACCACAAATAAGTAGATTAGGCCGAAAGCCCACGTGGATACTTCATTGCTAAACATAATACCTGTACAGTAAGGTAGTCTTTCAAAGTTGTGGAGTATAACAGTGTAAGTGTGACGTCACCGAAAAATAAAAATTTTTCTATTATAATCAAAATATTAATTAAAAATTACAAAGTTTGTGGGCGTAAATTCCCTTAATATGAATTAAGGGTAGCACCATCTCCTTGCCATACAAATTACAGCTCCCATTGACGTCTCAGTCGAGAAATATAAGTAGTTGAAGTTTTTCTCGAAAATATGACTATGAAACTATATCGAAATTGACGTTCCACTTCTTACTCTGAGTTGTGCTTCAGTGTGCGTAAAAGTTTTTGGAAGGAGGAGAAAGCTATGACGTGTGTGGCTGAACCGTGTTTGGTTGAAACATGGTAGAAAAAAAAACAATCAACAATTGTGGGGTGGGGAAAACAAATGTACGGTATTATTTATTTAATAAAATAATATTTAATTTGTATACAATGAAATTTTATCACTGAGTGAACAGATAATTGTGTCAAAATATTGTATATACATGGAGCCTTCATCATCAAAAGGTCTTTTGGTATGTTGGTTGGATCACCATCCGACAAGCCTAGAAATAGGAAATCCTGTTAGTGTTTTGACAGGTAGCACCTGTTGTAATTCTATATTATAGAAAAATTCGGAAGTCTTTAAGACTCCAGACGGGACAGGCCTACTAATTAGTTTTAATTCCGGAGTTAGCGGAAACCGGAAGCCGACTGCTGTGTGCTCCACATACATAATTGTAGTCGATCTGTATAATCTGACAGCGTGTCCGACAGACCAACCTATGCAGGAATAAGACTAGCACTGTTGGGAATCCGCCACACTGGTGTCAGAATTGGGATTAATATTTTCCGGACGGTACTATTAAATGTTGCGAGTGAACTAACCTCGCAAAAGATTCTTTGACTTAGACGAATTTTGTGAGTGATTACCATCACCAGAAATAGGAGGAACTACCCTCGCAAAGGATAATTAGGTTTAGACGAATTTTGTGAGCTTGTGAAGGCGGTAAGCAAAGCGCCATAATTAGGCCAAAAAAATTGTTGCGCTGCCCTTAAATGGAAAAAAAATCCAGAGGACAAGGAACTAGGAGGTGTTGCGTTATGGAGAGTATTGTGTGACCGGAAATGGTCTGCCAGTTGGTTGTTACCATGCGCCAGTGATGTTGGAGTACAGCAAGATGAAACTATTTATGTAATGCATGAATAAATTTGATTTGATTATTTAGGTTAGGGTTAGGGTTATTGTACATTTTAAGTGCTCCCTCCATGCATAAGTGTAAGCCAAATTACGGTGATTAATTAGCGAAGATATGGAGACAATTATTTCGAAGTTCCCTCTTCCCAAGAAGGGATGCAAACAATATGCAAACTTACATGAACCCCTGGGAAGAAAGGTGCAATCACGTTCTGTTGCCTAGCAAACGTCTGTACTGTAGCGGGGGGTGGGGGTGGCTAGCCTACTGATGTACTGTGCGGGGGACGATGAAGCATAATATGACTAAGGCTAGGCCTAAGTAGACAGTGAAATTATATGTGATAGAAAGTACACTTTCGAAAGAAATAAATTAAAATAAGACAAAAAAAATAACTATAGGACCTAAGAATAATTCAGTTGCAGACGTACCTTGTTTAATTAGGTATTATAATGCTAACTATGCGGCTCTTTTAGCCCTAGCTAGGCAAGGCATTCATATGCAAAGCAGTCGTGTTTGTTTATCCATGAAAAAAACACGCCGGGAAAGTTTGCCTTACCAGGACGTAATCTAGGTTATAACGTATGCATGCTAACTATAATGTAAGTGTGACGTCACCAAAAAATAAAAATTTTCTATTATAACCAAAACATTAATTAAAAATTACAAGGTTTGTGGGCGTAAATTCCCTTAATATGAATTAAGGGTAACACCATCTCCTTGCCATACAAATTACAGCTCCCATTGACGTCTAAGTCGAGAAATATGGGTAGTTAAAGTTTTTCTCGAAAATCTGACTATGAAACCATATCGAAATTCACGTTCCACTTCTGACTCTGAGTTGTGCTTCGCACACGCCGCTGAGGATGGCGTTCCTGGAACCCTGCGTCAAGATCGTCGGTCGGTCAATTTTTTTTTAGTAATAATGTACCTGAAATATGATAGGCCTGAAAATGCAGCCCCTATTATGAAGACCCTAGGCCTAAGGGTTCGTAGCTTAAGTAGGCACCACAATAGAACGATGGCAAGCTTGCCAAACAAAAAGTATTCAAAGTAATAAAGGAATGAATACTAACCAAGTGTATATTACAATTAATTTAACAAAAATAAATCAGTTTAAAGAGAGATTTATTTGGCTTTGAAACATAAAATAATACGTGTATCCACACGATCACGCACGGGCAGGTTGAGCAAAACCTTACTGTGAATATTAAAAATGTCCAAACAGCGCCCTCTATGTAATACAATCGAAGTAAACTTTTAGAAAAAAAAATTTTGACAAAAACATTTTGAGAAAAATGCATTTGAACTGGACTGGAGAAATCCGTAAATTTCACTATCAAGAATTCAAAAATTTAAATGTTTAAATATAAAGCTTTAAACAATTCAAATGTTCAAAGCATGTTAATTAGATTAAATTGGTTAAAGATCAAACCCCTAAGGAGTATAAGAGCTCCGTTGTTGGTGACCCGCTGGCGATTTTTTTTCCCGTACGAAACATTTGCATGAAACTCCACTCGGGCGAACTCCATATACGAACAAGAGCAGGCACTTCGCAATGTCGTGACGCTCGAGTATTCTATTACCTTTACTGT
>NW_022728518.1:0-762 GCF_011630105.1 Anneissia japonica | reverse complement strand
CCGGATCGTGCTAACCGTTAGCTGCCGTGCGTCCATGCGAGAAAATCCCGATCTGGATACCAACACGGAGGTGCTAACGGTTAGCTCTCCATCCGGATACTGGGGCTCTCGTGAGAACCAGGCTAATGTAATTCAACAGAAGGACGCACATCTCCGCTCTCGAACATAGCGCGTGCGTACAGTCCTTTGATCTTTACTGTGGCATCGAAAATCCGATACTAGTTGCGATTACAGCCGTCAATCATTTGTCTATGCTTGCCATTCGTTTTATGGTTTTAGTTTATATTCTATTAATTTTGGGTACTTCGCAATGTCTGTTACATCTGCTTTTTTTTTTTTTGACCGCGAGCTTGTTAAATGCTTCTATAAACTACAATTTGATTTGTGAAAATTGACCAAGAAAATGAAAAGTAATAGCAATTTAAAATTTACGAATGTAACATTAATCTGTCATTTTGACAATGTTGGCATAAGGTGCCGAAAACGAACAATTTGAGTATATATAGAACATTCATTAATTTTTTTCTGCGAAGTGAGTCTCATGAACGACAATTCACCACAATTTTGGTAAAATTAATGTTGAAATGAAGAACATGTTTCAGTCGAATGTTAGGTCTTTGTAATCACCGCAAGACGCGTGACTAAAAAGGCAACTAACACGCGCGTGGATAAATCGTCACGTACGCTGACGGCCGGATTATGGTCTGGTTGCTATGATTTTTGTGACGTTCAGCGTGTAGGGACGCACGTGCGCCTAGAATG
>NW_022728517.1:0-657 GCF_011630105.1 Anneissia japonica | reverse complement strand
AATACAATCAAATGCAAACTAATTGACAATTAAGGTACAGCAATTTAGGCATGTAAAAACACTTATAATAATAATAATAATAATAATAATAATAATAATATTTATTCGGCAGAGTAAAAAGTATACATACAATATTCTTGCCAGGAGTAAGTAATAGACATAAGCCCAAACAGTAAGCTGCTCTTACTCCATCATCAAAAACAAATACAATGACAATACAATATAAATATATACAAAAAAGTAAATTCAAAATAAATTGATTTAACTAAAACAAAATGAAAAACAGAGATAACTAATAGTTATTATTAGTATTAATATTTTGAGATCAAGTGTTTTGTGAGCTGGGCTTTAAAATCCGAAATGGATGTGCATTGTTTAATTTCATTAGGAAGTTGTTCCCATAATCTAGGAAAAATAACAAATGTGTATAAGAGACAGTGGCTTTCCAATGTATTAATCGCCCTTCACACCTTTCACTTGATCTCACAAGATTATTAAACGACAATGGACATTGTCCATGCATTATTTTAAAACCTAACGTTAGTCGATATACTTTAAAAATATCCTCCATGCTTAAAATATTCAAAATCCCTAATCTATATAAATATGACGTGTCCCAATTTCCTTCCTTTCTGTACATAATTATTCTAGTTGCCT
>NW_022728516.1:0-1994 GCF_011630105.1 Anneissia japonica | reverse complement strand
TTTCGAATGCAGGCGCATTCGAAATATTGTATAATAAAGTTTTATGTACCAATTTTAATCTAACACCTACGTACGACCAAAGAGGTATGAAGATTAACATTTGCGACCGTTGGTTAACGAAATTATGTTGACAATTGTTTACGATGAAGGCGGCAGAGGATGCGCTTTATTCCGATCAGAAGGATTAAGTATGGACAATAATTAACGAAGTTTCCACATGCTCGTTTAAATTGTATTTTATTTTTTCCACATATAATTTCAATCACAAAGTTACATACGTTTTTACGTATTTAGACATGAATTACACTTATTATCCAGTCCAAGCATAACAATAAAAATTAAATTATAGGCAATATTACATGCGTATTTGCCGTTTGTGAGCGTGAAACAGATTCTGAATGCGTGAATATCACGCCGAATGCGAGAGACTTGATAGGTCGGAAAAATAGCAGACACAAAGCCTATAAGAACCCTGGAACAGCACTACCTTAAAAAACTTACATTTGCATCAAAGTCCATTTTGTTGCCCATAACTGATATATTGTCATACAGAGTAGCTCGATCTGTAATCACTGCACTCGAAATGTCTGCAATGCCGGCGGTACACACAACCAATGGTACACTGTTGTCCGCTAGATTTTTAAATAATATGTCGCAGCCTTCCCTATGAGAAAATAGCACAAATGAAATTATTATACAGAAGATAACTTGTTACTTTACAATGGTCTTAACAAACTGTTCATATTTTTACTGCAACTGAAATGACAGGCCGTTTGGTGTGAATCACACGTACCAAGTGTATAGCCTAATCCTCCAAGTCCAGAGACTTGTTTCCAGTGAGGTGGTCCTTTTGGTGGTGAGGTTAGCAGTATTTCGGGAAATATTTCCCTTTTTGTGAAAATTGTACTTCCCTCCACGGAGAACATGTTATAACTGATAGCAGCTGAGGGTAAAGCCGGACATTTAAAGACTCCAAAAGTACGGGTATATAGCATGAAATAAGATCGAATGAGAAAAGGCCCACCACCACACTTTAAGACACCGCAGTTTGTTTTTGTTAATTAATTGATATTAATTATATTTGTTATATCATTTTAGCCAAACGTATTTGTGTTTTTGTATTGAAACCATTTCAACCAACGATTGTTATGTAATGTAGTTTTTCTTTTTAAATAGAGCCGTTTGCGTTCAACCACCTTAACTTAGTATGTCTTGTTTTACTAAATGTTTGCATATGTCTATTTGATCTGATACCACCAAGACCTACCTAAGCACAACATCTGATTGTTCGACAATTTTAGATATATCCTCCTTGCGCATTCCAGTTTTGGTAATCATATCATATTCCTTTGACCACCTTTAAACAATTAACAAATACACAATGTTAAATAAAAATATATTCAAAGACAAAAGGAAGAGACAAAACAAACGGATAAATAATAATAAAAGTGCTCAAATAGGAAGATGTTATATCATACCAAGCTTCAATGAAAATTTCTTTTTTAATTCAGTTGTATGAAAAAGCGCCTCTATGACGGATTAGAACCTGCAACCTCTCAGTGTCTGGGCGAGTGTCATAACCATTATACCACGGAGACCTAAAGGATATGCGTGCAGATAAACCCCAGGCACTTTCATACAACTGACTGAAACGCTAACACATAGTAGAGCTATGGATAAGCTAGAAAAGCTTAGGTTGAAAATCATTAGTAAATAATATTCAAATAAGGTATGCTGCATAGCAACGTAAACACAATATAAACAAATGGATAATTATTAATAATAATACCATTAATACGAATAATAATTGATACGATTTTTTTATAGTTTTTTAATTCGGTATAAATACTTAGAAACACCAAAAATGCTGATAAATTCCAAGTTTACACTTTAGTCTAAACAATTAAAATATTCAAAATACAAATATACATACATACATACATACATACATACAAATATATATATATATATATATATATATATACATTTGTATT
>NW_022728515.1:0-997 GCF_011630105.1 Anneissia japonica | reverse complement strand
GAACCTATATGTACATATATATAAATATGAACCTATATATGGATATATAAATATGAACTTATATGATGGATGCGATACTCAATACAACTTTACCTTCATTATATTATTCATTTATGCAAATTTTATCAGTCACATATGGAAGAAAACAATCGAAAGTCTGTTATTACGATTTGCATTACCACGATCAATATTAATATGTAACATATGCCTTTTGATATTTAACTGTACTGTTACGAAAAATAAAGCATTATTTTTAGGCCTATGGTGTACGTACCCAAGGAGCGAACGCTTTTCACCGTAAGGTCCAGGTTCATAATTTCCAAATCAGTTCACAATGACAACGTAGACTTGTCTGCAATGACAATTTGATGAGACTGAAATGTCCGGTTAAAGTCGTACTTTCACGGGGTGCCTGCTAAGAATTAATCCAATTTTGCTTCGTTAGTTACAAATTAAAGGCTCGGACCGTTATCTTAATTATCTTGCTTTGCTGCTTTCGATGTATTATTGCATTCCTTGTTCACCAGTTCGGGTACTTTTTATATCATGCAGAAAATAAGGCACAAAGCTCGGTTTCTTTGAGGCTTAAATTTTTCTACCTTTGGAGTAAGCTCATCAACCATATCGCACCATGGATATCACCCAACGACTAAATTGAATTCCTTATCATAAAAGCAACAAATAGAAACGTATGCTTCGTCACGCCTGACTGCACAAAGCGGGTAACACATTGGAGAAATGATTTAGCATGTAACACATTGGAGAAATGATTCTTAATATTGAAATTATCTTACTTTTTTTTGCAAATTGCAACAACCAATAAAAAAGTAAGAAAAAGTGAAATATAGGACTATATAAAAAGAGCACTAGTCTTTATCTCACTTAGTACGTGTAACACGGGTAAATATGGTAGCTATCATTTTAGGCAACAATTTATAACTGTAATATGTATTACATGCCTAAAATTAGGGCGTATAATATTTATTCCTGTTACTAG
>NW_022728514.1:0-548 GCF_011630105.1 Anneissia japonica | reverse complement strand
TGACCTTTTCTTTTTAGTTGCCATATATGTTTTGAGAGTTCTGTTTCTTTTTCGTATTGTTCGTGATTTCGTGTGGTTGTTATACCTTTGCTTGAAAGGTCCTCCTGACAGGCCTATGTATGTTTTTGTGTTTTCTTGTGTTGTTATAGTGGCTCTATATACTAGGGCATTGGTTAGGCATTTACCATTTAATGGGCAGTTCTCGCTATTTCTGCAGTTGCATGACTTACTAGGTGTTTCTTCTTTGGTTTTGTTGATGATTTTTGAATTGTGTGCACTAATGATCGTTGCAATGTTTTTCATGCAACGTAACTGACTTTAATGTTGTTTTTGTTAAAGAGTTTGTGGTATCTGTGTCCTCTTGGGAAGTGTTTGCTTATTAATTTCAGAAATGTTCCGCCTACGTTGGTTTTCACGTTTTTGCTGTATGGTGGATTAAACCAGATTGTGTTTCTGCTCCGGGTTCTTTTCTTTGGTGTACTACTTTCTTCGTTTTCTTGAAATTCGTTTCTTCGTTTTCTTGAAACAGAACTCTCAAAACACATATG
>NW_022728513.1:0-650 GCF_011630105.1 Anneissia japonica | reverse complement strand
GCAGTATTAGCTCCACTTCAGAAAGAAAATAAAGAAAATAAAACATTTAAAAACATTACACTAACCATTTTAAGTAACTCACATCCCAAAATATTATCCTTAGTAACATCAAATAAGATCGAAAACATGTAAAGCTCGTAGCAGAGGTTATCAAATTTCTCTAATTTCACTAATACAAAACGATTTAAGTAACCATATTCTACAATTAAAAAAACAAAAAGGTGTTATAAAAAACTTATACAACTTGCCGTAAATCAGTATTGTTGGACCTAGATTAAAAAAAAAATACACCTATAATGTTAAAGAAGCAAATAATGTAATATATTACTTAAAATGTGAAAACAACGATTTTGTGTAGTTTGACATAAGGAAGTATTTTAAAGGCCAGTTCGACTTTATACGAGTAAAATTGTAAAGTTTATAATTTTGTTTTAATTATTTGAAAAATTCATTCCGAATTCTTTACATATAAAATAGGAATATGATTAAAAACTCATTTCTAAAAATTATTGGTATATTGAAGTGTAACATTTTTTTACAATTAAAGTCACGGATTAATATTGAGACTACTTTTACTTCTTTTTTCTTTTATAATTTGTAGCGCAAACCAAATGTGATTTCGAGGATCCATACATTTGTTACTTTGATCA